>NC_089585.1:41054727-41354727 GCF_019320115.1 Miscanthus floridulus
TGCTGGACCCCCCGGAACCGTGAAAATATAAAATGCTTCGCTCCTGGCTCGTTTTTATGCCGCAGGAAGGAAAAAGGAGTGAAAAAGGCAAGGTTTCTGGTTCTTGCAACAGATGACCAGTTGCGCACCCAAACCATCAGGATAAGCTTACTGTACCCCCCGAGTGTGCAAGATATTTCTTATTGTTTTTTTTTTCGCTTTCCTCTTACTGTTACGGTGGAGGGCGGCCGACTGCTTAGTTGCAGTGGCTGTTAGATAGAGTGTCTAAATTCGGAGTTCAGACAAAAGTGATCCGTGCTGAAGTAATTGATGAGATCAATGCGGAGAGTGCCTGCTGCCTTTTCCTATGTCAACGTATTAGGTGCAAACCAACTAACATGTATAGACTTAAAAACTATCGATCAGGACCACTAGATGCTGATCATAGAATGAGGGAGCTTAAGCGCAAAAAAAGGCCAGCGACGGGGGGGGGCTTAAACGCAAAAAAAAAATCCTACCTCTCACCTCATCTATTGGATCAGTATCTAGTGATCCTGATTGGTAGTTTCTAAGTTTGCACAGGTTAGTTGGTTTACACATGATACGTTGCCCTTTCCCTTTTGTTCAAGTATCACGTGATCTTAGCTAAGCTCGGCTCCCCCCCCCCCCCCCCCCCCCCACAGTGCACTCATAAGTAGTTTAAGTGTGTAGCACCATTCTTTTTTACTGAGCATATGTTGGGAAGACACATGATGGAATGACACACAAGAACAAACAATTTACATATTACATAACACGCATACGCATTTTTTTTCTACACCATGTCTCTTCTTGCTCCATCCCTTGGCTTCTTAGTAGGCCGTCCCCAACGCGAGGACGTCGCTCCACGTACGTTGCAAACCTCCATCTCATGTGAAATAGTGATTCCGCGGAGCAAAGTAATCATCTGCAGAAGTAAAAAGTGCTTCACCTGATAAAAGTTTGAAGCACCTGCTCTAGTATATGCGTTGTGATACGTTTTCACAGAACTGAGACAGATAGGACCGAAAAAGTTCTGACAAAGAAATGATGTTGGCCCTCTTCATTTGAAGAAATTTAGAGAAATTTAAATAAATTTGGAAAAATTTATGAGAGAATGAAACAATGAATTTTGGCTGTTTTTTTCACCAGCCGAACGGCGCCGTTCTTTTCTACTAGAACGTTGGCCTGCGCTACAAGAGAAATAGCTTCGCGTGCTCCCAGGCTTCGTGTCCACCAACTTTTCCCCGAAGCCAATACCAACGTTAGCTTGGCCCATTTATTTAAAATCTCTATTAAACTCTATGATCTATACATGTACATTAATGGTTTTTATACCATATGGGAATTTAATTGAGAGGCGACTCTACTTAAATACCTGATCATTGATCGATCTATTTGAGAAGTAAAAGTGAATCACCTGGATGCCACACGCGCGCGCGCCGCCGCCCGGCCCGGCCCGAGCCCGTGGGCGTGGGCGGGCGAGGCCTTTATTTTTGAAACTCTGTTTCCTGTGACGAATTGATTGGAGGAGTTTCTGCTAACTCCCGTGACTTCTGGCTCTCCGTCTCCGTCTCTCCCGCCGCAGGAAGGGAGGTGTGACCCCTCGGTGCCGTCGGCTTCTCGTCTTCTGGCCTCTGCCTATAAAACAAATCCTCCCCTCACGGTTAAGCTCTCTTGGCGAAGTACACCACTTTCCAGCAGCGCAAGTTCTTCCCGTTCCACCTCCGGCGAGCACCAGAGATGGAAGAGTAGGCCTTCGGAACGCGTCTCCGTCGTGGGCTTCACCTGCTCGGGTGAAGACGGGCAATTACGTTTTTGGGGAGTGTCGGTGGTGGCACGACTACTCGCTGGTGAACCTGTAGCGATGCCTCTTCACGGCGTCCTTTTCTGCACTGCATCGAGCGGGACGACTACAACAACAAAGCACCATCATGGCTTTTCCTGGTGCGAGCGGCTCCGCCGCAGGGTATAATCTCCTTCACCCTCTTCTGAGTTTCATCATCAATATCATGATGTTCCTAGGCAATACTGCTTTCATATTCAGCATGCTCTGTTTGGTTGATTTGGATGATTATGCTAGTATTGGTTTTCTGGTTCCTTTTAATTTTGTGATCATCATGATCTTGATATTTGAGAACACATCTTTTATATTTATGATCATGTCTGTGATGCTTCAGCTATGTAAAACAATGTTTCACATATGTTTCGGCTCCATAATTTGTCTTATCATCATGTTAACATTTGTCATGAATTGTTTCTGTCTTTTTATTCATGACTTCACTCTCATTTTTATTGCGTTATTTTTATGGATTAAAATAAATATGAAAATGCCTTATTCTTCAACATTCCAAAAACGTAATTTCAGGCCATTTTCATCTGTTGGCTTTGCGGGCATGCTAAAGCCTACGTCGTTTGAGGGCACTCACTACAAGAGGTGGCGTGAGAAAGCCCTTCTGTGGTTGTCGGCCATGCGCTGTGGTCATGTGCTCAATGAGCAGCCTGCTACTGTGAGATCCGATGAGGATGAGCAGGCTTGGGGACATGCTGAGACCATGTGCAAGGCTGCACTGTTGAGCATCATCGATGATTCTCTGGTTGATGCCTACATACCACTCCCGACTGGCAGAGCTGTGTGGGAAGCCCTTGAGGCCCGGTATGGTCTTTCCGACGCCGGTTCTGAGCTGTACATCATGGAACAGTTCCATGACTACAAGATGGTTGATAACCGTCCTGTAGTCGAACAGGCTCATGAGATACAGGGACTGGTGAAGGAATTGGAGCTGTACGGCTGTCCTCTCCCTGACAGGTTCGTGGCAGGGTGCATTATTGCTAAGCTGCCACCTTCTTGGACTGATTTTGCTACTACCTTGAAACACAAGAGGCAGCAGTTTAGCATTGCTGAACTTGTTGGCACTCTTGATGTTGAGGACAAGGCAAGAGCAAAGGATGTTAAGGGAAAGAGCAAGGGCAGGAATGGTGAGGCGACTACTAGTGCACATGTGGTGCAAAAGTTTTGTCCTAAGCCACAAAAGAAGAAGCCCCAGCTGGAGCTTAAGCAGAAACCCACTACCTTCTTCAAGAAAGGTAATAATAAGAAGATGGGATTAGACAAGGCAAAGATGAACTGCTTCACTTGTGGAAACACTGGGCACTTCTCTAGAGAGTGTCCTGAGGCTAAGTGGAAGCCCCCACCAAAGGCGAAGACAGTCAACACCATTGAGATTGATGCAGACGCTTCTGGGTACGGTAATTTATCTGCATTTACAGTTTGTTACTCACCTGATTGGTGGGTTGATACAGGTGCAAATATACATGTGTGTGCTGATAAGTCCTTGTTTTCTTTTTACTAGGTCGAGAGGAGTGGAGCCTTGCTGATGGGGAATGGCGCGCGTGCTGGTGTTCATGGTGCTGGTACGGTGGATCTGAAGCTTACTTCGGGGAAGACCGTGCAACTCAAGAACGTGCATCATGTCCCCTCAATAAGGAAAAATCTTATTAGTGGCTCTCTGCTATGTCGAGACGGTTTTAAACTTGTGTTTGAGTCGAATAAATGTGTTATGTCAAAGTATGGAACCTTTGTTGGAAAAGGCTATGAGAGCGGAGGCTTGTTCCGCTTGTCTTTGGTTGATACTTTACCTCTTGCAGTGAATAATGTCGTTAATAACGTTAATGTTGAGATGAATGTTTGGCATTCTCGATTATGTCATGTTAATTTTGGTTGCATGTCCCGCTTAGCTGGTTTGAATTTAATTCCTAAATTTGACGTTGCCAAAAGCTCCAAATGTCATACATGCGTTGAGGCAAAACAACCTCGCAAGCCTCACAAGGCGTTGCGGCGAGAGAGTTGGCACCACTTGAACTCATCCATTCTGATATTTGTGAAATGAACAGAATTTTGACAAAAGGTGGTAAGAGATACTTCATAACGTTCATAGATGATTGCACTCGATATTGCTATGTGTACCTAATTAAAACAAAAGATGAGGCATTACATTATTTTAAAACCTTTAAAGCTGAGGCTGAGAATCAACTTAAAAAGCATATCAAACGGTTGCGGTCCGATCGCGGGGGAGAATATTTCTCTAATGAATTTTCTGAGTTTTGCGCGGTGCACAGTATAATTCATGAGAGGACACCTCCATACTCACCACAATCCAATGGGATTGCTGAGAGAAAGAACCGCACTCTAACTGACTTGGTGAATGCCATGTTGGAGACAGCTGGTTTATCTAAGGAATGGTGGGGTGAGGCAATTTTAACTGCGAATCATGTCCTAAATAGAGTGCCCACAAAGAACAAAGAAATCACTCCATTTGAGGAATGGGAGAAAAAGAGATTAAATATTTCTTATCTTCGCGTTTGGGGTTGTTTGGCCAAAGTGAACATTCCAATAAACAAAAAGCGAAAGCTTGGACCAAAAACTGTAGATTATATTTTCCTAGGCTATGCCATTCATAGTGTGGGCTATCATTTTTTAATAATAAATTCTAGTGCTCCTGATATGGCTGTTGGAACGGTCATGGAGTCTAGAGATGCCACGTTCTTTGAGAATGAATTTCCAATAAAAATAGGTGCATCTAGCGTGTCTAGTCATGATCCTATTCCTGAACTTCATGAATCGAATATACACGCTGATGATAACACCCATGAGCTTGAGCAAAATCCTGAGGAGGATGATAATACTGTCACTTGAAGGAGTAAGAGGCAAAGAGTTGCAAAATCCTTTGGAGAAGACTTTATTATATATCTTGTGGATGACACTCCCACAACCGTTTCTGAGGCATACTCCTCTCCTGATTCTGACATGTGGAAGGAGGCAGTGCAAAGTGAGATGGACTCCATTATGTCCAATGGGACGTGGGAAGTGGTTGACCGTCCATTTGGTTGCAAACCTGTGGGCTGTAAATGGGTGTTTAAAAAGAAGCTGAGGCCTGATGGTACAATTGAGAAGTACAAAGCTAGGCTTGTTGCTAAGGGTTATACACAGAAGGAAGGTGAAGATTACTTTGATACTTACTCACTTGTTGCTCGATTGACGACCATTCGTGTGTTGCTATCCCTAGCTGCCTCACATGGTCTTTTCATTCATCAGATGGATGTTAAGACAGCCTTCCTAAATGGAGAGCTTGAGGAAGAGATCTACATGGATCAGCCTGATGGGTTTATTGCAAATGGTCAAGAGGGTAAAGTTTGTAAGTTATTGAAGTCCCTGTACGGCCTAAAGCAAGCCCCCAAGTAGTGGCATGAGAAGTTTGATAAAACTTTAACATCAGCCGGCTTTGTTGTGAATGAAGCTGATAAATGTGTATATTATCGGTTTGGTGGTGGTGATGGTGTGATACTATGCCTATATGTGGATGATATATTAATATTTGGCAACAATCTAAATGTGATTAAAGAAGTAAAAGATTTTTTGTCGAGTAACTTTGAGATGAAAGACTTGGGAGAGGCTGATGTTATTCTCAACATTAAGCGGAAATGGTGGGGTAACTCTTATGTAGTCTCACTATGTGGAAAAGGTCTTGAACCGATTTGGGTACAGTGAGTGTACGCCTGCTCGTACTCCATACGATCCAAGTGTTCATTTGAGGAAGAATCACAGAATTGCAAGAGACCAATTGAGATATTCACAGATAATTGGTTCTCTTATGTACCTAGCTAGCGCAACCAGGCCTAATATCTCATTCGCTGTAAGCAAACTGAGCCGGTTTGTGTCAAATCCGGGAGATACTCACTGGAATACTCTTGAGAGAGTGCTGCGCTATTTGAAAGGGACAATGAGTTACATCATTCACTTTTCCGGGTATCCGAGGGTACTAGAGGGTTATTGTGATGCTAATTGGATTTCTGATGCGGATCAGCTGTATGCCACGAGTGGATACGTGTTTCTACTTGGAGGTGGTGCTGTTTCTTGGAAGTCTTGCAAGCAAACTATCTTAACGAAGTCTACAATGGAAGCAGAACTGACCGCATTGGATACCGCTAGTGCTGAGGCAGAGTGGCTCCGTGATCTCCTGATGGATTTGCCGATTGTTGAGAAACCAATCCCGGTAATTTCCATGAACTGTGATAATCAAACTGTGATCACTAAGGTAAACAGTTCTAAGGATAACATGAAGTCCACAAAGCATGTGAAGAGACGTTTGAAGATTGTCAGAAAACTGAGAAACTCCGGAGTAATTGCATTGGACTATGTCCATACATCAAATAATCTGGCAGATCAATTCACTAAGGGTCTGTCACGCAATGTGATAGAAGGTGCGTCGAGGGAACTGGGTTTGAGACCCACATAGAGCCATCAACAGTGGTAACCTATCCTATGTGATCGGAGATCCCGTGAATTAGGATGGCAAAACAAGCTGTTGATTGACTGAGGGAGAGACCCCTTAGATTATAGCTCAGTTCGTTGGAGATGCACCGTCTCTCCAATACTGTTAGGCAGGATGATTAAGTTCTTAATGTGATCCGAGCGGCTTGGTATAGCGGGGATGTTGTCCTACAGAACATCCTATAAGGAACACACCTATATGAGCTCGATTGCTAGTCACAATCTATGAGATATGGGTAATCTCTAGATGCTCATGGAAAGGCCTCGAAGTGTGACTTATATGCTTCAAAACAGAGGGAAGACACTTGGCAGCCTAGTATTAGTTAAGAGGCTATGTGAAACTCATCTCGCACAAAACTGTCAATTCAAGGTTCTGTCCATTGTTCAGTTGTGGATGAGTGTAGCTAGCTTTCTAGATGGATGTTCAACTTAACAGTCTCCATTGAAACACTGGTATATAAAAGGAATGTGGTTCTGAGAACTTCAAACTGCGTACCCTAGAGTTTGGTGGGGATTGTTAGATATTATGGGCTTGGCCCATTTATTTAATATCTCTATTAAACTCTGTGGTCCGTACATGTACATTAATGGTTTTTATACCATATGGGAATTTAATCGAGAGGCGACTCTACTTAAATACCTGATCATTGATCGATCTATTTGAGAAGTAAAAGTGAATCACCTGGATGCCACACGCGCGCGCGTGCGCCGCCGCCGCCACCGCCCGGCCCGGCCCGAGCCCGTGCCCGTGCGTGTGGGCGTGGGCGTGGCGTGGCGAGGCGAGGCAGACTTCTGGCTCTCTGTCTCCGTCTCTCCCGCCGCAGGAAGGGAGGTGTGACCCCTCGGTGCCGTCGGCTTCTCGTCTTCTGGCCTCTGCCTATAAAACAAATCCTCCCCTCTCGGTTAAGCTCTCTTGGCGAAGTACACCACTTTCCAGCAGCGCAAGTTCTTCCCGTTCCACCTCCGGCGAGCACCAGAGATGGAAGAGTAGGCCTCCGGAACGCGTCTCCGTCATGGGCTTCACCTGCTCGGGTGAAGACGAGCGATTACGTTTTTGGGGAGTGTCGGTGGTGGCACGACTACTCGCTGGTGAACCTGTAGCGGTGCCTCTTCACGGCGTCCTTTTCTGCACTGCATCGAGCGGGACGACTACAACAACAAAGCACCATCATGGCTTTTTCTGGTGCGAGCGGCTCCGCCGCAGGGTATAATCTCCTTCACCCTCTTCTGAGTTTCATCATCAATATCATGATGTTCCTAGGCAATACTGCTTTCATATTCAGCATGCTTTGTTTGGTTGATTTGGATGATTATGCTAGTACTGGTTTTTTGGTTCCTTTTAATTTTGTGATCATCATGATCTTGATATTTGAGAACACATCTTTTATATTTATGATCATGTCTGTGATGCTTCAGCTATGTAAAACAATGTTTCACATATGTTTCGGCTCCATAATTTGTCTTATCATCATGTTAACATTTATCATGAATTGTTTCTGTCTTTTTATTCATGACTTCACTCTCATTTTTATTGCGTTATTTTTATGGATTAAAATAAATATGAAAATGCCTTATTCTTCAACAGTTAGCCCGTGTTGTTGCTGCCCTTAAGCACTTAAGCAAGGGTGTTTGGTTCCTTCTGTTAAACTCTAGTCGCTGTTCCATCGAATGTTTGGACACAGTGTTAAATATAGACTAATTACGAAACTAATTACATAGTTTGCGACTAATTTACAAGACGAATTATTTAAGCCTACTTAGTCCATTATTTGACAACGTGGTGCTACAATAAATATGTGCTAACGATGGATTAATTAGGCTTAATAAATTCGTCTCGTGGAGTACTGACGGGTTCTGTAATTTATTTTTTATTAGTATCCGAACACCTCATACGACACCCTCATATGATACCTCCTCAATTTTAGTCACCGGACCGAACACCCTCTGAGCTCATATATGCACCCTTCAACCATCATCTCCTGTGGACTATAGCAAGCTTCCCACCTTCATTTACCATATACAATCGAACCCTTCCTACCTTTCCTTTCACGACGTGTCTTGCTTAGTCGTTCTTCACTTATCCTTTTCATTTGGCATCCATGTATCCGCGCGGGTATTATTGTCCATGCTACCCTATAACGCCCACGTACATCCTCATGAGCACTAGGTACACATGGTTATCTTTTCATGAACAAAGACAGATCTAGCGGTGGGGCGGATAGGGGCTCAAGTCCTCTATCATCTTCGTGACAGTGGAACCCTTCTTTACGTATTTTCTAATTTTTATAGACATGGAGATCTAGAGAGGTTGAACATGACTTGAACCTCTCTTCCATTAAATTCTAGATCTGTCATTGTTCATGAACCTCGACACCTTGAACTCTATTTTTCCATCCTCTATCTTAACAACTTCTACACAGAGATAAGAGGCCATAAGGGTGCGTCATCTAGAGTATAAGCATCACAAAGCACAAGTCACACTAATTTCTATGCAAAATTAACCAAATCGTATTGGTCACAACTCACAGCTAGGGGTGAAAATGGTAATGATATTTTTCAACCATACCCGAGACCAAATTCGTTTAGAGCGGTTCAGATATATCCGTATCCGAGTCCGAATATTCAACATTCGATATCATATCCGTATCCGAATACTCAAATCGCATATTTATGATGTCGATATCCATTCGTATCCTATCCGACATATCATATACTATCCGTATTCGAATCCAAATCTAAATCTGAATATAAATAAAAAACAAATGTAATATGAGCATTATCAAACGATATTCGTCCGTCCGATTTGTTCTCATCCCTACTCACAGCAGGGATGCAACCGTCAAGTTACATGCGCCCCACTACCTATGCATACAACATATATCTGCAACGCGGCCATATGCGAAGATATGGCATACCTGTTAGCTAGGTCGTATTCGGCATATAAGCCATGACTTATCAGCCAACGAACAATATTTTTCTCTCACACTAAATTAGCCAACATTACTTTCAATCATGGCTTATAAGCCAGATAAGCCCAAATGCATATGGCGGTGGCAACTGTCAACAGACCCGGGGGGTAATGCCGTACGCGTATCGCGCATTCATGGGCTTCTGCTCCTTAAGGCCTTGCGGCCTTGGAAAAGGATCGCTCCAGTGCCCAATCGTGCTGCCGTCGGGAAGACCGGATCCCTGGTGCTGGACTGCTGGTCCATTCCCCTTAAATTGCTTTTTGACAAAACGAGGCACCGACAAGTGACAACGATTATTAGTTTGAATTGGGTGCCCTCGTATGTTTCTGTATTGAAAGCTGCAGCTTTGGGATTGCTTTATTAACTTAAAGTATTCTTCTCTGATGTATTCCAAATTGATATTTTGGTGCGCCGAGGCATTTTGTTTACTTTTAATTCATACCTAGCCATCTCGCATCATTCTCGCATGCATATCTCATGGTCTTTCATCAACGCTAGATGGCAACACAGTACTACCTCCGTCCTAAAAGTGCAATTTTAGTTTTCTACCAAGTCAAACTATCTCATTTTGACCAAATATGTCTTCAAAAAAATAATATTATTTATGATACTAAATAGTTATGATTAAATTCATCATGAAATAATATATGTTTATAGTATATTTATTTGGAGTCATAAATATTACGATAATGATCTAACACGGGTGTCCATCCGCGACTCCCATCCGGACGCGGCTCCACAGGAGCGGGGCCTATCTTTCTCAGAAAAAAAACAAATCCCCACTTTCTGCTTATCCGCCTGGCCCCGAAGCAGCGTGGCCGCTCGGACCTTCTGCCCCCTTCCCCACCGCGCGCTCATCGGGCTATCGTGCCGTGCCCTGTGCCGCCCACGTGCGTCCCAGTCCCCTGCGTCGCTCGCTCGCTCGTCGTCCGTTCGCCGCCCATCGCCGTTGGGCGCACCGTTGACACTGCTATGGCCATTGGGGCGCATGTGCCGTGGCGCCTCAGGTCTTCCTCAGTCGAGCCAAGGGCACCCACGAGCGTGCCCCGTGCTGATGGTGCTCGCGTGCCGCCTGCTTGCCGCCAGATCCCACCCCGACGACCGGAATCGACCGGCCCCGGCTTTCCCCTCCCCTATGTTGCAAATATATGTTTCGGGTGTTTCAGATGTTTCAGAGGTATGTTACAATTGTTATATATGGATATTGCAAAAGGAGACTGGGATATTGCACATGTTGCATATTTTTGCAAGTGTTTTCAGTGGTATGTTGCAAGTGTTTTTTTAAACGTTTCATCTGTTTCAGACGTTGTTGCATCAAGTGTTTTATCTGGATGTTCATATGTTTCACACACATGTTGCAAGTGTTTTATCCGGATGTTGCATATATTTTCACACACATGTTGCAAGTGTTTTATCTAGATATTGCATATGTTTCACATTGCAATAGTATGTTTCATATGTTTCATCTATGTCTGACGTATGTGTGCATCCAAGTGTTTCATGTTGCAAGTATTTTATGAGGGCACGGTGAGTGATGGGTGCATGGCACGGGTGACGGGGGATGGGGTGCGGCAGAGCTGGGGACCGGCTGACAGGGGCGCAGCGAGCTGGTGGGCGGTTCTCGGGTCCCGTCCACGCGGAGAGAGAGAGAGGAGGGGGTTAGGGGAATGAGCAGGGCGCACGAGGGTAGGGTGCGCGTGTGAGGCAGCAGCGGGTTGCGCGGCCGTCCATTCGGACACGAGGAGCGGCGGGCGCAGCGTCGAGGAGCGGGGTGCACGTGCGAGGCGGACAAAAGGCGGGCTGCACGGCGTCCGGACTTTCGGGCACTAGCCACGCCCTAAATATTAATAATGTTTCCTTTATAAACTTAGTGAGACTTAAAAGTTTGACTTGATCCAAACCTACAGTTGCATTCTTTTTGAAACGAATGTTGTTTAACACATCCAAGGCAGGGATCAGGGACGCCTGAATAGGGACGATCATTATATATTATCCAGCGAGCATTGACAAGTGCCAGATAAAAGATTTTATCTTATATAATAACTACTACCGGTGGCTGTGCTAGGAAATGCTATTGTTGCAACAGCCTGCAACGTCCTCCCCTGCCCTTCCTCGTTGCGTTTGTGCACGTACAATGCTAGAGAAAGGAGTTCTTTAGCATATTGTGGGACCAAGCTTCCTCTAGTCTGCATTCTCATCCTAGCTTGTAGAGGACAATTTCAACAATGGTGAGTGAACTGGCCAACACCACCAAGATCAGAGGGAAATAACTACCATTATATCCGTTCACCCATTTCGGAATATATAACACATATGGCTCAAATAAGCACGAAGCAATCAACATAGCAAATCAAGGTACAATAGTGGAAGTTTATCTGCTAGTAAGACGTGGTTTTGACTTGTGTGATCCAATGGTAGAAATTTTTGGCCATTAATTGTCTTCTTTGCGAGACATGGTTCCATGATAATGTGGAAGACATTTTTCAAATAAAAAACACAAATGGTACTATGTTTTATTCATAATGTCACCTTAATTGTTGTTGGTGAGAGAAAATTTTAAAAAGATGGGAAGAAGGATTGGGTGAAGGTGATATAATGCTTTTATGCATAACTGAAAAAGGCGCAGCCTGTTGCTGGAGACAAGCTAATTAAGAGAGCGGTTCACTATTATTGCCACACCTTGTTTGTCATAGCACTCCTTGATTTGCGATCTAAAGAAACTACCTAATAAGTAGTAATAACAGTTTTAAACTGTGTATGCCTCACATCTCCAAGAAAAAAAAAACTGATCAATTCAAGTAACGTAATAGGGTTGGAGTCGTCTCTCTCAAGGAATGAATCCAGATCGACCATGCATGTTTCTCGGCCAGTGAGCGAGCATGCTTGAAACATAGGATACTTTGGGTACCAAGTGGGAGCTACATACCCTGTTAACCAGTTCCTAAATAGCCTCCAAAGTGGCAGCGCCACCTAAACTTTTTGGGGGTATCATTTTCCTAATAGTTTTCTCCTTCAAATAGTTAGTTTTGCAGTTAGCTGCCCGCAACCTTTCTGGTTTCTGTGCTGATGATCATATCTCTCCAACTCCGACGACGACGCATGTGTCTCCAAACCAATGTGGGTGTTAGGTGGAGGAGAAAAGGATGGCCAGCCCTATGCAAGTTGCTGCTGCTGCCTGCTGCACAGCACAGCTCCAGCCGTGAGAGTCGATCGCCATGTTCGTTTGGCTGATAAGTCATGGTTAAAAGTACACAAGCCTGAAATTCGATTCGCCAAATGTTCCGTACTTGGCAAGTACATTTGGATCACAGTGATTGTTATATAAAGCGAGGCCACGACGCTGGAGCTCGCCTCGGGCTTCCTCCCGCCCTCCTCCCCGTCCCGCGCTAACCGGCGATACTCGGTAATAACGACGAGCTGTTGATCGTGGACCTGAGCAGGAACTCTCTAACTGGCTCTCTGCCTTCGTCGCTAGGTGGTCTCACGGGGCTCCTGAAGATGGACCTGAGCAACAACCTGTTGCAGGGCAGCATCCCGCCGGAGCTCGCGGGGCAGAAGAGACTCACACTGCCGGACCTCCGGAACAACAGCCTGACCGGCGGGCTGCCCCAGTTCGTGCAGGGCATGGCATCGCTGCAAGACCTGCTGCTGTCGAACAACCCGCAGCTGGGCGGCGCGCTGCCGCAGTCCGGGTGGGAGACGCTGGCGGCGAACCTGGCCACTCTGGACCTGTCCAACGCCGGCCTCGTGGGAGCCATACCGGCGTCCATGGCGGCGCTGACGGGGCTCCGGTTCCTGGCGCTGGACCACAACCGCCTGACGGGCGCCGTGCCGCCCCAGCTCGCCCAGCTGCCCAGCATCGGCGCGCTGTACCTCAACGGCAACAACCTGACGGGGGCGCTGCAGTTCTCGGCCGGGTTCTACCAGCGGATGGGCCGGCGGTTCGCGTCGTGGGACAACCCCGGGCTGTGCTACAACATCGTGGCCGTGGATGCGGCGCACGCGCCGTCAGGCGTGGTCGTGTGCAAGGACCTGCAGGAGCCCAGCGTGGCGTGGGACGGGGAGGAGGGTGGGAGGAAGCCCGAGGCGAGCTCCAGCGTCGTGGCCTCGTCGGCGTCGTCCTGAGCTCAGTATGGGATGAAAGGAGGACGGAGCAAGCAATCACGGTGTGATCTCCAAATGTGACGGAATGCTAGATCTAGTTAACGGGATATCCTTTCAATGGTATTTTAAGTGATGGGTATCTTTCGATGGTATTTTACGGAAGCGGGGTTCTTTCGGTGCTACAGAACCAATTTTCCCTTAAAAGTATTGCTGATTGATTTGTTGTGAGAGAAAAATACTATTCGTTGACTGAAAAAAGTACGGCTTATATAAGCCAAGCGAACAGGGCGAATGCAGTAGCTTTCCCATCCCTGCATCTGCATCTGCTTATCCCTCTTATCTCTCTCGCATCGTGTGGGAGGAGGACTAATGATAGCAGTCCGTTTGGGGCGTAGCGTGGGTACTTTGTCTATTTTTGTTTAGGTTTCTACTATTTGCAATGTGATGCCTACTGGCATGCACCTTAGTCGCATGTGTTTGGACTGTACTGTATGTGAAGATTAGTCGACCATAGACGGACGGCAGTAGTTTCTTACTTTCTTTGAGCCACTAGACCAGCGGCATGAGTTTTGGAACCGATGAAATGCTGACATCTAGAACAGATGTCTTTGGTTTGTATCTGAAGAGTAGTGAAATCATCGTGGGCAAGTAGAGTGAGTGCTGGCCTGAAAGTGGAATCATGGAAAGCCATGCCAATCAGTTTATCAATTTGCGTAGATTATTGTTATTGCTGCTGCTGTATGTATGATCATTACGCTACCACTAATGATTATTCTTGCCCTCGGAATGATGAATAAAGCTGCTGCTTTGGCGTGTGCGTGTCTGGAGATAGCAACTCTGAGCTTTGTTCTTTGTATATTTTTTTTTTGCTTCTCCTCCTGCCCATCAAGACGAATCCGTCCTACTCTCAATTGTATATTGTGCGTCTCCGTGCCGCTCCTGAAATACAGCGCTCCAACCTTTCGCTTGTAAGCAGTACGTCCACGGCTGGGTGATGGAATGGAATGAAAAATTGATGGCGGAGTTGGAGGCTTGGCAAGCTATTCAGCCTGGTTGGTTTTAGCCAGAGTTTATCAGTCAGCCAATAATGTTTTTCTCTTACAATAAACCAATACCAGCCGGACTTATCAGTCTACAAACCAACCAGCGAAGAGGCCGATTGATTTCAACCGCATGTAGTCCTCCATTTACGCTCTGTTCAGCAGGACTGAAAAATAAGCTAAAATACTGTTCCGACTAATTGTCGTGAAAGAAAAATACTGTGGTGTCTGAAAACACTGTTCAGCGGAACCATGCCCGTGTGAGTGTGTGCCCCAGCCCCAGCCCAGCATTCCAGCCAGCCGAACGCGCAATTAGTTTGTCATGATGAGAGCCGACGCTCAGCATGCTTTTCTACTGTTGCTTTTCTACCGTAAGTAATGTGAATCTATCTTTTCTGTGGGAAGAAGAGATATATGGATTGGTCGTATATGATTCACAGACGTCGTCGTTAGCCACTCCATGACACAGCCTAATAGCCTATGTACAGTTTATAATATCTCTGGCTGTCTCGTTCACCTGATCTGATCCAATAATCCGTTATCCGTGACGCTGGCAAGCGACAAGAAGCAGGACGATTAGCAGTAATTAGGCCTCGTTCATTTCGCTGAAAAAATAAATTGAAACACTGTTTCAATTAATTTGTTGCGAGAGAAAAACACTATTTCGATTAAAAAATCAAGCTAAAAAATATGGATTATAAGCGAAACGAACACAGCCTTAACCCGTATGCGGCCTGCTCGCTGGTTGATTTCTCCAACGAGCGAACGGGCTGATGGACGGGGCCAATCGTCGTTGCACGTCACACGCTGTACTGAACAAGTATCAGTACTACAGTTCAGTACCACCCGGCTTCGCCGAGTCAACTGGAATTAACTATTCTCGTACGAAGCCTGTTCGATTAGTAGTACTCGTCCTGATGAACGTCCGTGTCCATTGTCATCTGATGGGAATGGGATATGGGGAGACGAGAGAATCCGGGGCTCCCTATTGTTGTTGACCTGCTGAGCTCGTTTGCATGGACCCATGGAGACGGCGACTGGACATGGGCGTTTGGAGCGCACCGTTGCGCTGCCAGTGCCAGCCGTGGAGTTGATACGGCGTAGCCGTGGCCCGCGTGGGGTGGTTGGCAGTCGTCCAGTCGACGAGCACCTTTTATTTGGGTCTCCTCTTTTTGGGCTGGATCGAGTCGCGATCTGTGTCGTCGTCCTGCTTGTCAAAAAGGAGTTAGGGGCCGGAGCATACATACTGGCAACATGAATGCCCAACTCCAACGCTACTCTGATGATGTTGTCAAAAAAAAAAAAAAACGCTACTCTGATGAAACTACGCATCATCAGCGTTTATATTGCGTGTTATTCCCGGTCTCCCCTCAATCGACCCCCACCATTTTGCAGTGTCACGGGTCATCTCTATACTCCTCAGACAGTGTCAGACCTTATTGCGTGACGTGACGGCGCTAGCCGTATTTTCAGATGCCCCGCGCCCCGGTCCCTCCATTATTGATGTGTCGAGATGAAAACTGTCGAGAACGGTCGCAAACGGTATTACAATATAAAAAACGAAAGCGGTTCGGTTTAGGATATTTCTATATTTTAGTAATTAAAGAGTACAAAAAATGGTTGCGAAACCAATTGAAAATGACAAATTTTTATATTTGGCAAAATTCAGAAAACGATATCATAATATAGAAAACGAAAGCGGTCGATTCGGAATATTTTCCGTACCGTTTTCATCCCTAGTCACCGGTCGAAGAGAAGACAACATCTCTAACAAAACTCCGTGCGTACAGCGTGCTGCAGTTCTCCTCTGCTCCCAATGAAGATGAAGAAACGGTGTCAAATCAGTAGCTATCGAGTAATCCGGGGAAGTGATCAGCTTCGACTTGGATATGGCTACTGCTCGTCCACTGATGCTCGATCGATCGCCTGAGAGCGAGTCATCAGTGGATATATAGATGGAGCTTGACACAGCAACTACTCCATCTTGCATTTGGTTGGTGCCATGAGCGGCGCCGGCTCAGTGGCTCATGGAAAATCTTGGCGCCGTGTCCACACACCACACGGTGCCAACGCCATGGATGGCGTCGCGCGGCGGCTAGATTGCGAGATATATTGCGAGGGGTTCCTTCTCGTTAGCACCTTCAACAGTCAGGAGAACACAAACATGTACGTCCAAGGACGGTAAATTGCGTGCGTCCCAGCACCACTGCACGTAGGCACTTAGTAAAGAAGTAGTACTGACGTTCTGAGTTATATAGCTTTTGCTATATACTTAGATATACATTATGTTTATATATATATATATATATATATATATATATATATATATATATATATATATATATATAGAGCTACTATCCTGTAGCTGGCTACAGAATAACTTATTCTGTAGCCACTTTGAGTTATGATAATTACTATGTTAATTTACGAGATTATAGTAACTCCTTACTAAGTGGTTTAATATAACGTTATGGTAAATATCCCCATGTGTTATAGTAACCCAACTATCGTAAATATGTATTGACATTATGGTAAATTAGTATATAAAATTATAGTAAATGGAGGTGGCTACAGAATAACTTATTTTGTAGCCGGCTACTAAATAGCATCTCCCTATATATATATATATATATATATATATATTAAAACTATGTATATAGAAAATCTAATTTTTTTATAATTTAATATAGAGAGGGTATGTTTCTTTAACCAGCAGTCTTTACTCTTTACCACAATAATATATAAATGCTACATTTGGTTATCAGCCACAAATTATCATCATATACCATTAAAAATATACCACACCTACTTAAGGTTACTTAAAAAATGGTCACACCTCAGCCAACCTAAGAGAATATTATCACTCTTGCTACATTCTTTTGTCATTGTTGTGTTGGGTTTGATTTAATGGAAGAAAATCTTGCCACACTCAAAATTAGTAACACTTGCCTAATTTTATGAGTGCCAGTGCCAAATGGTGGCAAACCGAGGCTAGCAAGTAGCAACCAAACACGCTCAAAACAACAAATCAAGTCATAATTTATGTATCGATACTCGTTACATTTCTTGACCGTGCTACGATGGGTGCACCCTCTCTCGTCAAAGCTATAAATCTTACTAGTATTAGTATTGACTATATAAACTTTTTTATATAAATCATCTATATTAATTCTAATGACATAAAAAATACTATAGTTTTTCACAAAATCGCCTCTGCCAATATACAAAATAAAATACGGTAAGAAAACCATATAAATTACCCATCTTTGCCATTAGAATATATAGTCCATAGTAACCGCCCATCTAAATTATCCACTAACTAGTCCATCAACATGTGGTTACTAGAAACACAACTAATCAAAGTTACTTATGTCTTCGCTTTTCTTCGATATACATTTAGTTGAAACCCAAGCTTAGGTATATACATTTAGTTGAAACCCAAGCTTAGGTTCTCGTGACTCTTATTGCAGCCCATATATCATGACATCATGAATCTATATTTTGACTTTAAAATTTTGATCTTATTAGTTATATGTGACAGAATCGCTCAATTTATACAAGATTAAGTATGATTGTCCTCGTTAAACACGTTGACACGGGCATACCATCACTTTATATAAACCCGGTAGTCCATTGAGTACCACGAAGGGCCTCAATAAATCAACTTCACAACCAAGATCGTACATGATTAAGGGAAACAACATGCATCATAATACATAAAGTTCACAGCGGAAGTTTAAGATACAAACTGAGTTCACAATACTTATTACAATACCGAGTTCAAATATGATACAAGAAAGCAACATAGTTTTGAAACTATATTATTGTCATAAGTCTAAATACATTGCCAGTTTATCAAACACCTCCAACAAAAGCAAAGTAAAGTAGTATAGAATACGGCCATGCCCGTTGGCCTTTATCCATCGGTGTCCATCGCGGGACTAAAGCAAGTGATACAATAACGTTCATACAAAGTGTCATCTGCAATAGAGGGAATAAAACCCTAAGTACTCAATTGTATTCAGCAAGACTTACCCGATAGAGAACAAAATAAAGACTCCAAGAATATGTAAGCTATATTTGGTGGTGTAATTCTTACTTTCAATTTTAGCTGCAAGATTTAGTTTTTGAGCTATTTAGGACTACATTAGCACTATCTTACACCATATAATTGAATTAAAGAGAATAATAACCAATTATAAGAATAGTGCCCATTTATAGAGAATAGTAACCAATCATAATTTAATTGTCAACATCGTATGCCAAATATTTACTACGACTGCCGGACAGTGACCAAGTTTCTCACTAACCGGGAGGGACGGCGATTCGAATCGATTACACCAGCTGGGTAAAGCCTGTATCACACACCCCCACGAGCTAGCAACACTCGCGTGAGTCATCGTTCACTCCATTTGGTGGTGAGTTTGGACCATTTTGCAAAACTCATGATCCTGCATCCTCACATGAATTGCCCAAAACCCGTAGCCCGTAGTAAACATGGTCTTGGACCAGTCCCCTTCCTTCAATACTCTCCTCCTAGCAATGCTAGCGGTCCAATAACTCACTTCAACCGAGCTATTCGGTTTCACAGTCGGAACGAGTTATCCGGCCGTTATGTGAAGGTACATTCAATCTCAACCAAGGTTCAACAGCGAAGCGGTCCTTAAATGACACAGACGGGGTCAAAACACAGGCCATGCCTGAATCAATAACAACAACAACTAGAGATCCCGCCCGGTCTCCATTTATTAATCACATGATTCATAGGTTCTCCATAGACAGGTATCCACCTATATCTCGCAGGTGACAGGAAATCACCTGACTTATACCGTTCTAAGCATAACTAAGCATAGTGTGGTCGATATCTAGTTAAAAAGGGTGATAGATTTTTCTGGACAAGGTATGAGATGCATCAACAGTTTCAAATCAACACCTAGCAACTTAATGCATAGCTAAAATTTAACATTACTCAAGTGTAATTTAAAACAGAGATAGACAGGAAAGTGAAATGTCCGGGGCTTGCCTCGGCGAAAAGTGGTTCAGAGACTTATCCTTCGCCTTCGGGCGGCAACTCCTGAGGGTTCTCCTCCTCGATGATCACGTACTCTACTGGAACTTCCTCCTCCGATCTATATGTATGTAGGTGGTGCATAAATAAAGCGAATGCATAAAAGAATGCAAGATATGATGTCATGATATGGAAACAAAGATGCATTTATGCAGCCTTAGTAACGCATGAATGCTAATGTAACGTAAACAACCTAAGATAACAAGGTGTTGCTCAATTTAAATCTTTTTACTAAGTAGGTGCATATCTCCTCTCAAGACAAGATTTTAATTCATCTAAAGCTTACTAATGTTGGATATGTTTGCAAAATCAACAAAAGTTCCTAAAGCAACCTGGCATGATCAAACAATTTTCCACCGAAAAATTTAGAATCTAGGCAAACAACACATAGTATGCATATACAAGTTGTTATTGCATTCTATTTTTATTATTAGCATGCTCATCATTGTATGTGTGTGTGTGTGTGTGTGTGTATATATATATATATATATATATATATATATATATATATATATATAATATACGATGTACAAAAATGAAAAAGACCAGCTGCTGTACAAATCTGATACTCCAAGAAATACAGTAGCACATACAAGTTGTAATTAGTATACTACATAAATTTCATCACATTTGGATATGTATATTTTAGGATACAAAGAATACAAGTTAAACTTGCAATTTCCTATGAAAAACAATACTGCACATGGAAGTTGGCCAAACAGTAGGTTTTATATTTTTCTTAGCTGGAGCATAGCAAAACAAAGTCATCAAACTTGGGTTCATAATTTTTGGATAGATATAGCTCTAGATATCATTTATAGAAGCTAAATATGTATTAACTTAGGTAAATAAAAACAGTATATAAAAAGTTGTAAAACAACAAATCTTATGACTTTAACATGTAGAGCACAGCAAGAAAAAGCTAACAAAATTTGGTTCACTATTTTTGGAATTTCCTAGCTCAAGTTATGAATTTTCAAAGTTTGATTCAAAATCTAAAAAAGAAAAACAGAAAACAAACAAAATACACCCTAACCACAGCTAAGTACACGCGGTCCATGCACCCAGAGGCGCTGACCGCAGGGGCCCAGGGTCAACCGGTCCCACTGGTCAGAGAGTGAGAAGCAGGGGATCGGCTTTGACCGGCCGGAGCTCGCCGGCGGCGAACTTTCCGGCGACGAGACCACCACGAACGGACTCCTCTCGCCGAGACGCATCTATCAGGATAGGTTAGCGAACGAATTTTTAACTTCCACGCACGCGGTGGCAGAAAGAGCGGCAACGGCGGCGCTGTACGTAGGCTGCAGCGACGGGCTCAGGCGGCGGCGTCGGATTCGCCGACTCCGGCGAAGGATGCTGCCGGTGCGGCACAGGGGTGGCTTTAGGGGCTCGGTACGGAGGGATAGGGTTTGGCCTAAGGCCGGTGGCACTGCGGCAAGGCGCGTGCCTGCGTGCATGGCGGCCGGTGGCCAGAGCACGGCGACGGCGCTTGCCGTTCCGGCAAAGGCGAGGCCCGCATCGACCAACGGTTTGCGGTGCAAGCTATTACGACCTAAGGAAAAGCTAAAACAAAAAGGAAAGGCAGAAGAGGGAGACGGGAGAGCGCTGGCCATGGCGAGCGCGAGCTCGGCGGCCATGGCGCCCATGGCGGTGGCTTGGCCCAACCGCCCAAGGGCCCTCACCTAAAAACGAAGCACTGCGCAGATAGGTGGGAATGGAATTGCAGATCATGGTGGAGCTATGGGCGCAAGGAATCGAATGGAGAACGAGTGGTGGCTGTGAAAATGATCGGCGTGCAGAGACGGCGGGCGGCACAGCAAGTGGAGGAAAAGAAGGAGTTGGCCGGCGCTGGGCATTGAATGGGCGCGGGCGACGTTTCTCCAGGCTCGCCAGCGCAGCTCGGCACTGTTCACGGTGGCTGCGTGTCCCAGCGGCGAAGCGCCGAGAAGGATGCCGCCGACGGCGGTGTAGCAGCAGAGCAGGCTGCTGCCGGTGCTCTACTGTTCACCGACTGACGGCACTTCTTCCTCTTTCCCCTTCTATTGATCCATTTATCCATAGCTAAAAGTTCATTAGCAAACGTTGTAGAGCTAAGCGATATCTCCAACATTGCTTTAAGGGTCAAAGGCTAAAACTAAATGGTTAGTGAAATTCAGAATTTTGAAAAACTATACTTGAGAACTGAAAAACTGAATCCATTCTCAGTGTTACAAACAGAGTTAGTTTGATACTTTGAGCAATTAATTGGGGATCAATTAATATTCCACTAGCATAATCGAAGGCACATTTTTAAAGTTCAAACTTTATACTATAAAATGGTATTATTGTTGTACAAGTTTTATTTATGAAATTTGATTAAATATATTCTCAAACATTGAACTTGCTAACTGTTATTTCTAGACTTAGAAAAATTTCTGAAACCTAAAACAGCACTAGATTCAAACTTAGGGCCACTGTTAGGACATGTTGGAAGTTGAATTAGTTCTGGATTCTTAAACAAAGTTTGTAGATCACAATCCATATTGCCATTTTTATTTAAGGTCAAGCCTCAGAACATGCTCCAAACTTAAAATTTTATTTTAGTCAAAACAGCATCATGAAAAAGGTTTTAAACACGATTTAACACTTAGAAGCATATTTTGACTAAATGATAAACACAAACCCTAACTCATTTGTGATCCTATGTTGATCTAAGTTACTTAGGTGATCAAACATCAAGTACTTGAGTTATGAACATGAACAAATAAAATCACTCATTAAAAGCAAAGCATCACATAGAACCATTGTAGACTAAATCAAAAGCATTATCATATGCTTATGATCATGAATGAATAAATGATGCTTATGCTTATGGAATGCAGGTGCTAATCCAAGATTAACACCTAGGGTGTTACATTATAACAATTTATTTTATAAGAATGTTAAGTTGAAATTCTTGTTCTTGTTATAGTTTTTGTTTTAAACCCTCATTCTGTATTGCTATGATGTCATAAACATTCATTTAAGCATGCACCATGTCACTCAAGGTCGGAGATGTAACTTAAAGTGAGAAGTAAGAGGGGGTCAATGATGCTAACCTCAAGAGAATATTAATATCTAACCCTAACAATCATTGTTTACTTCAAATATATATATTAAAAAAAAACTCCATTGGACGAACTAATGATTTTTCTTCAACGAAGAATTAATTTTTCTAGTAGTTTTATAATTGTGTCAAAATGTATGAAAGTGCACATAGGCCCTAAGTGGGTTTTGGTGGATTGAATAACAACACAATTATGGACTAACAAAATTGATGAGATCATGTGATGCATTTAGTCTTAGGTTGTTTATTGTGTTGGCATGCATATTATGAAAATGATAAAAGAGGCATGGCTTGATGAATATCAATTGGTCTCACATATGAAGCTTGTTTATATTACTGATGACATTCAAATTGGGTTTTCATTATTGACCTAGAAGCAACCATAATTGATAAAGGTAAAATGAGACTTGAGTGATTCTATATGGGTTGGTTCAAATTGAGGGCTTGCAAGGTCAATTCAAGAATTTCAAATGAGATTTTCACGTTGATCAAAAGTAATGGCGAATCAAAGGGAACATCAATTTATCTTAAGGTTGATAAACATGAAGATATTCAAACAAAAGTCATGATATTGAAGAAATATTTTTCAATTGATTGCTTAATGTTGACTCAAGACAAGGTGTCACTTGAGGATGGCTCAACAGGGTGAAGGTAGCAAGGAGAGAGCCTTGAGGTACTAAACAAAAACAAAGGGGCAATGGCTTGGTGGCACCATGGCTATGGTGAAGAAGAGAGTACTTGCATTTAGTCGATGAACTAATTGAGCTATGATCGGCCATGCTATGTGGAGAATCAAATCGTTGTTGAATCATATGAAGAAGTGACTTTTGGATGAAAAATGTAGTCTTGATCATATGTTTGAAATATCCTAAGTCATTAGCTTAAGAATTCTCACAACAATGATAGTGTTGAGGGTTCTCAATATTGAAGATTAATTGACAGCACAATTTCAAGAAACAGAGGTTCAAATGTGATTTAATTGTATATATCTGATCTCGAGTATAGGTAGACAGATGCAACACTGGTTACTATAGAAGGTCTAAATGTGCTCAATTCAACCCTAGTGAGAAACTTGAATGTTTGACTCTACTTTTAGAAAAGAGTGGGCAAAGGCTGGTAAAGAAAGGCTAATTTCCTAGGGGTTTCAAAATAGTAACAGCTAAAACGTGAAAATCATCTAGGCCAATTTTCACTAACAGTAGCCCAACAACTAGTTTTTGTATGAGAGCTACTTATACCCCTTCTATGCTTCAAAACTTTAGAATAGCCTTGAGAGATCCCCTAATCCTCCCTTTGTGAGATTTTAGTGAAAAGGGAGATATCCTTGGGATTGGAGAGTGAGATTTAATTGTGTGAGCTTGTGTGGGCACTTCTAGGCTGACCCTAAGCCTTGATCACTTTGTATCATTACAACATTTGTTACTCTTGGAGCTTTGCCCATAGATGGCTAAGCATCGCTGGTGAGCACCCAACATGTGAAGTGCCACATGATATTTGTGTGTGCTGCGATCCTGCCCCCGAGAAGGAAAAAATCATCTAGTGGTCGAGTGGTTGAGAGCAACCTGGATGGAGCTTGACCGCAGTTGGTCACTCAGCTTTCTTAACGGAGATGTATGGTCCAAGTGGGGACGTAAACTTTAGGAAACAAATCTCTATACCTCTCTTTCATTTCTCACATTTCCATTTATACCATATATTTGTGCTGTCACTGGTGTCTACTTGGTTGTTCGTGTAAGAAAACTTGTCAAGGAACACCTAAAGCATATGTACACAAAGTTACTCGGTAATGAAGCCAAATCACCGTTGGAGACATGTTCCTTTCAAAGAGGATCGATCAGTGTAAGTCCCTATAATCTTGATTTTTATAGGCTACCTTACGTCGGGGCCAAGGGCTTGAAAATCCAATATCCCTTCCTCGCTTCGCCCCTCATCCTCAAAGCTTAGCCACTTCATGTCTATACGTGGAACTACCAAGTCTGAAGGGCAAATAGACGAGAGACTGTGCATCAAAATTATGAAAAGTTTCTCCGAGGAGGACTCAGGAGTAGTCAATCCACTTGGCTCTCGCACATCAGGTACTGAACTGCTGATGGGTCGATAGGGATCTGGTGTTCTGCAGTAGTGTTACGTTTTTCCACAGCAAAGTCTTAAACTTGGGCTTGACACCACTATTTTGGTATGGTTGTGTGGTCTTCAGAATTCTGGCGAGTCTTTGAGTTTAAAATTGCTCACCAACCATGCATGCACATTAGTAGCGTTTTCATTCATGCATGCATGCATGCACATCCGATCAGACTGTTGGTGGTTGGCACATGGCAGCACTGTACGCGTCCCATTCACTGCTGAATCTACTTCCCTGCTGGACGGAATGGATGTGTTCCTAATAACCTGACTAATAAAGCAGTAAAGCTCTGCATGCATGTCCTCCTTTGAACATGCATACATACTGCTGTAGTGGGACTAACAACAACATGACGGCTACTTACCAAGTACCAGAATTTCCCCTGCTGCCCTGCATCGATTGAATCATCATTATTGCAAGCATGTGTGATCACATCCTACTGTACCTCTCTGATGACATGCAGCTACAGATGGCACCTGACAAATAGTTGTCTCAAACAACGTACTCCCTTATTAGCTAGTGAAAATAGAAGACAGCCGGCTCACGTACTTGCGTTGCTTCAATTCAGGGTAACTCAAAACCCCCACTTTGGTCAGAGTTCTCATCATCTGTCGTTGGTCTCTCACACATACATGGCTTGTTCGGCTTTTTTTTTTCAGCCGGAACAGTGTTTTTCTCTCACAACAATTCAGTCGGAACAGTGTTTTTCAGCCAGTTTCAGCCAAGTTTCAGAAAGCAAAACAATCAAAGTGGTGTGTGCAGACTAGTTCGCGTGAGCGTCGTGCGTGTCATTTTCGTGCATGGATTAGTTTGTCGTCTCGGACTCGCTTTTCTTCGTTTCCCGCATGTATCAAGCCGTCCTTGCGGGAGTGTGGACCTGAATGTGCTAGACTTACAAGGTGTTCGGTGCTGTAAACGCATGTATCAAGCCATGCCAGGTCTCTAGCCCAGGCTAAAGGGGTGGTCGGATCCGGTGACTAAAGTGTCCCGGTCACATCGGACGTTCAAATGTTAGTTAGGACTAAACATAAATTAATTATAAAACTAATTGTATAAATGGAGACTAATTTGCGAGACGAATCTATTAACCTATTTAATCTATCATTAGCACATGTTTATTGTAGCACCACACACTACAAGAAATCCTTCTTTCTATGACAAAAATCCTCAGTGACTGGACAAATTTTTATCATATAATATATCATAATATGACGCAAAAGATTGTAGCGTCATAAAATCTGGACAGCCAGAACTATTTATGACGACACTGTTTTTTTGTCACATAATGGTACCAAGTGTCGTCACAAAATGTAAGTCGCCAGGAGCCAGTTGATAGTGACGTTTTTATGACGATACGTGTTGTTTTTATGTGACGGCTCTGGAGCGTCACTGTTTGTTATTTCAAATAGAAGGTGGACCCTTGACCCATCTCTGTTGACCAGTTTCATTCCCATTTCCCCAACTGAAGACGGCGGCGGGCGGCCTCTGGGCGGAGCTAGCTCCCCATCTCCCCAACTGACGGCGCGGCGGCCTCTGGGCGGAGCGCGGCGAGCGGCAGGGCGGCGTCTAGGGCGGAGCCAGCTCCCCATCTCCCCAACTAACGGCGCGGCAGCATATAACATATCCATGATATTTTGGCAGCATATAGCCCATATGTAACTTCCAATAGGTTACATGTGCATATAATATAATTCATAAATCAAGTTTAACATTGAAACAGAATCATTGCATACAAGGTCTTACAATTTCATAATTTAGATACAACAGAATCACTAATAGAAGTTCATGGTTCACAAATAGCTCTAGAAATGCAAAGATTAGTCATCATCACTGTCTTCTTCTGATATACTCACTTCGTCTTGACTATGGTACTCAAGGAATGTTTCATCTTCATCTTCGCCGTCTGTTTCATCACCTTGAGGTGTTTGTTGATGTCAACGGATGCTCTCGACAAGGTCTGCACTAATAGGGCTGCCTGGTTGATTATCCATATGCAACAAATCCATATCAGGATAAATGTCTCCCACTATACAATCTCCCGACAAAGTATTGTCCTCTTGGTATGCCTCCTAACATCTCATCTGTACTTGTTCATGGATTGGTTGTTTTCCATCGGACTCTTCAACATCAAATATGTCGGTGGTTAAATTCTTGTACCACTCGCCAACATGGACCTAACTTTGTATCTTCTAAGAAAAATACTTGTGAAGCTTCTGTGGCTAGAATGAAAGGATCATTCTTATACCATCGGCCTTCGATGTTAATGCTCTTGAAGTAACCATCATCTTTCATCTGGTATGTCCTTCCCTCAAGATTGTACCATTGACATCGTAATAAGATAACAGATCTATCTTCTTTGCTATTTTTAGTGTAATTCAACTCAATAATGTCTATGATTGTCCTATAAAAGTCAATAGAATCATCATTGTGAGTACCCGTAGTCTTGATTGTGGAGTTTTGTGTTTTCCTGTGTGCCTCATGAGCCATAGTGTGGTACCATACCCCATTGATTATACAGGCTGTGTATGATCGCACATGCCTATTCGGTCGATATGTGAGTGAGTACAGGTCTTCATCAACATTTGTTGTGCCTTTGTATTTCAATCTAGTAATCTGTAGGAAAACATAGAGAATTGGTGAGTTTGAAAATTTATTGTATCATAAATGATTCAGCCAGGATGTAAAAGTTGCACGCACATGTTTCTCGAACCATGCAGTGAATTGTGTTGACATCATTTTTTCAATATTGTTGACATATTGTTGTTCCAATTCTACCCTATACATGCTGCAAAGGAAGAAGTTAAATAGTTTAT
The DNA here is from genome assembly GCF_019320115.1 of Miscanthus floridulus. NCBI lineage: Eukaryota > Viridiplantae > Streptophyta > Magnoliopsida > Poales > Poaceae > Miscanthus > Miscanthus floridulus. The sequence continues at coordinate 41,082,257 of NC_089585.1, forward strand.
TGTGACACTAATATTGAATAAAGGTGGCAGAAATGAAATGACAGCAATTACTCACTCTTTGTATTCATCAATCTCTTCGCAATTATTTAGAACAAACCAACCCATGGAGTCATAGTCATTATCTTGGTAATGAAGTTTTGAAGCACCCAACAGGTTAATACCATGACCAAAAATAGAGAAATCATTGGGTGAGATGTTCTGTGCTCCATCTAAGTTTTTTAGGCCTAGTGAACTTAGTAATAATTTCACTGAAATATGTTGAGCATTGGGTCATACACTCATAGGCAATGTATGCCTCTACAACAGATCCTTTAGGTCTTGCTTTAGTGTGGATGAAACACTTAAAGGTGCCCAATCTTCTCTCAATGGGATACATCCATCCATACTGAACATATCCCCTAAGGAATGCCTCATCAGGTAAGTGTACTACTAGGTGAACTATAACATCAAAGAATACAGGGGGATAAATTTTCTCTAGTTTGCAAAGGATAATTACAATATCTTTCTTCATCTGGTGTAGTGCGTCAACCTATAGAGTTTTCAAGCAAAGTTGTCTAAAAAACCTACCCAATTCAGCAATTACTTCATATACATCTTTGCGCACCAAACCACGAAGGCCAGCTGGTAAAATATGCTGCAGCAGTATATGACAATCATGTGTTTTCAGCCCATGCATTATCCTCTCTCCATATTGACACATCTTGATATATTAGAGGCATAGCCATCTAGAAATTTAACATTGCTAACAATCTGCAAGAACTTCTTCTTTGCTTCTAGCGTTAGAACATAACAAGCTTTGGGCTTTGTGGATGAATTACCAGCTTCTTCCAACAAATGAAGCTCTTTTCTTATACCTCTGCTTCCAAATCTAGTCTAGCAGCGACTATGTCCTTTGTCTTCTTCGGAGTATTAAGTAGAGTTGACAAAATATTTTCACATATGTTTTTCTCTATGTGCATAACATCTAGGTTGTACTGTAGCTTCAATTTTGTCCAGTATGGCAAATCATACAAGCTAACCTTGAGATGCCATACTGGTTCTCCATTACAGCTTCGTTTTCTTGTTTTATGCTTATCAGGATTCTTGCCTAGAACATAGGAAACTTCATCCAACCTTGTCATAACCTCACCTGCACTAAATTTCCTTGGCTACTCTCTATTTTCATGGTGGCCATTGAAAGATCTATTTTTCCTCTAAGGATGGTCGTTTGGGAGGAAACATCTATGGCCTATGAACCCAATTTTGTTTCTTAGACATTCGGAGCATGGATTCTCATCACAGTGCACACATGCGAAGTAACCCCTAGTTGTTCTGCCTAATATGGCGCCTAATGCAGGGTAGTCATTGATTCCCCATAGAATCGTTGCACGTAGACTAAAATCTTTGCCTTCATATGCATCATAAGTAGAGACACCCTCTCAAAGGGTAAGCATGTCTGCTATCAAAGGCTACATGAACACATGGAAATCTTTGCCTAATGATTTTTTGCCTGGAATAATTAACGCAAGCATATAATTGGATTGGTCCATACATGTCCATGGTGTAAAATTATATGGAACCACTATCACTAGCCAGATGCTACATAAATTGGTCATCTGACCAAATGGGTTAAATCCATCAGTAGTAATGGCTAACCTCAAACTGCAGGGTTCATCTGCAAAAGACTTGAAAGTATCATCAAATTCTTTCTAAGCTTCTCCATCAGCAGGATGTCTCATTTCATTTTCAACTAGTACCCTCTTATCCTTGTGCTATCTTGCACACTATGCCCACTACTTTGAGATAAAAAGCCTTTGAAGGCGTGGAATTATTGGAAAGTAACGCAAGGACATTGTGAGGAACTTTCTTTCTACCCTCATTCACTTTCCATCTTGATTCACCACAAACTAGGCAATGATCATCATTTTCATGGTCCTTCTAGAATAAGGCACAATCATATTTGCACACATGAATAACAACATAACCAAAACCAACTTTCCAAAGTAGAGCTTTAGTTTCGTTATAGGACTTAGGGAGGCCTAGGAACATTCTTCAACGATGTTGAAAGCAACTCAAGGAATGCATTGAACCTAGAATTTGTCATCCGATTGTACACTTTTATATGCAGTAGTTTAATAATGAAAGTCAACCTAGGCTCCTTGGTGCAACCTGGATAAAGTTCACGCTTTGCCTCTTCCATGATTTCTCGATATAAGTTACCACCGAAGCCATGGCTTGCTGCAGTGTACAAATCTTGAAGCAACCCCTGAACTCCCCGTGCACTATCTTCTATGACATCTTCAGTTTGTCCTTCATCATCAAGTGGAGCCTAGTCATTTCCATCTCATGATATATCTTCAGTACCAACAGCGAGTGTGCCATCATCTTGTTCAACATCATTATCTCCCTCTCCATGGTGAATCCACCTTGTATAGCACCTAGAAATACCATTGATGTGGATATCCTCCTCTACCTCATCTTGACTTTTTTCTATTTGGTTCTGCCATCGATGGCATGAGCACTTGATTTCCTCATCTACACTAAATCTACTTCTGACATGTTCCATGAATTGTTCAACACCAGATATATAGGGATCACTAAATGGTGCACTGTTATAAATCCAGCATCTATCCATCTCGACCTAGATAAATTTAGGTGCCAAAATGTTACAAATCGAGCTTCTATTCTTCAATTCAACTAAAGGCACTGCAATAACAAATCTAAAGGGGAAGAACTATGGTTGACTCAGCTCACCTTGTATAATGGCTGGCAAGGCAGTGACTGCCAGCTGGGGTGGCCGATGAGGCTGCTGGTGGGGGGGGGGGGGAGAGACAGTAGGTGGGGTGGCCGGTGAGGCAGCAGCTAGGGTGGCCGGTGAGGCTACAGTAGGGGTTGTTGGCGAGGGTGCAGCTAGGGTCACCGGTGAGGTAGCAGCTGGGGTCATCAATGATGGGCTAGCAGGTGGGGTGGACGATGAGGCTATAGGTGGCTTTGTCGGTGAGGCTGTTGGTAGTGGGGGCAGCAAGGCTGCAGGTGGGGTCACCGGCGAGATGGTAGGTTGGTGGACAGCGATAAGAGTGGCTGAGATGTGGTCGACCAGAGCTCACGTGGCCGACCTCTACCCTATGCAGCTCTGCTTCTTAGCCACAGCATGCTAAGTACCCCTCGGTAATGACATGTGGGCCCTGCATGCTAATTAGCCTTGACTGCCATGTGGGTCCAATGTTTGAATGACATGTGGGCCCTGCATGCTAATTAGCCTCTCTTGTAATGAATTCATTGTGCAAACATCATTTCTCTTTTTAATCTATGGCAAAAAGTTGTAACTAGTATTTCTCCCACATACCAACTCCAAATGTGATGTTTTTTCCTAAATTTTTCTAAAATCATAATTTATCAATTTATTGCATTGATTTTGGTCATATTTTCATGTGACAAATTTTGAACAATTCAAAATTTGAATTTAAAAAAAATAACAACTTTAAACTAGATTTTGAAACTCCAAATGATTTAAGCTAAAAAAGTCATGAAAATAAAAGTTGTCGAACTCATCAAGATCTACAACTTTTATTTTGGTCATTTGTTCATCCTACAAAGTTACAGTAACCTTACTCATAAATTTTATGTATCTCTCTTATAGTTTATGAGATATGTAAAATTTGTGAACTATGTTACTATCACTTTGTCGGAATGAACAAATGACCAAAATAAAAGTTGTAGATATTGATGAGTTATGCAACTTTTATGTTCATGACTTTTTCATTTGAAATTACTTAGTACCCCAAAATTTTGTTCAAAGTTCTAATATTTTGAAATTCAAAATTCAAGCTGTCAAAACAAAGTCATATGAAAAAATGACCAAAATCAAAGTGGTAGATCTTGATGCGTTATAGAACTTTGTTTCTAACATTTTTTCCATTTGAAATCATTTATTACCCCAAAAATCTATTTGAATTCCTAATACTACTAATACAGTCACTAACATAGCGGACCCACCGCGCCAGACCAAAAATTGTCCGCTACACCTCGCATCTCTCTCGCGCTGATTTGCTCATCGGCACATGGGACCCACCATGCCTCCCGCTCAAGAAGGGCAAAATTCCCCTCGTGGCCGCAGCGTGCCTTATCCTCTTGGCCGGTCAGACAAAGGGGAAAAATCTCCACTCCCCGTAGACCTTGGCCTCCTCTTCCCTCCCGTCAACCTAGCGCCGACACTCACCTATCACACCGCCACACCTCCGTCGGTGCCCAGATCTGCCCATCCTGCTGCCACACCTTAGCCGATGCCCCGGAGCCACCCATCCCGCCGCCACACCAACATCGGTGCCTAGAGCAGCCCATCCCACCGCCAGACCTCCACCGGTGCCTGAAGCCACCCATCCCACTGCCACACCTCTGCTGGTGCCTAGAGTCACCCATCCTACCACCACACCAACATTGGTGCCCGGAGCCGCCCATCCTGCTGCCACACCTTCGCCGGTGCCTGGAGCCACCCATCCCGCCACCACACCAACGCCGGAGGCCAATGTCGATGCCTGGATCCACCCATCTCGCCGCCACACCAACGTCGGAGGCCAGAGCGGCCCATCCCTCCATCGGCATCCCTGACTCCCTCCACTGGTTGATCTTTGTGGCTCCACGCAGAGCACCGCCGCCTCCTCCAGCCATCGTCTTCCTAGCCCTGGCCTCATCATGCCGCCGCCGCCACTTTTGTGTGCTCCTCGTAGTAGGTGATTTGCTTCCTTCACTTGTTTGCTATGGCGACTGGTTGTTACAGTGAGCCGAGATTTTCATTTGTGGCTAAACATTAGGTTAATTACTTTGAATGCATAGATTAGAACATGATGAATTTTGCTGAGATTATAGTTCTTTTCTTTCTAGTTTCTGATTTTGCATTGTAGCTATGGCAATTAGCAATTTGTAAATAGTATGTTCCATATGAATCTGTTGAAACAAAATGAATGCATTGAAGTGTTCTGTTGTCTCACTTATGAGGAGCTGGTACTTCTTGATCAAGAGTGTAGTGAGTATAAATATTATATTGTTTAGTATTTTCTTTTCAGGTGTGGTGTATACAGATATTGCCTTTGTGAATAATACTTATGTATTGCCTCTTCTTCTTGTTGTAGAAGAGTACTGATGTTAGCTTTGTCTCTAGCATGTTGGTTTGCTTCTAGCATTTAGTAGAATAAGTTGCATTATCAAGTTCATCATTTGAAAGTGCTTTTTGACTGACTATTAGACTTCTCCTTTATTTCATTTACAATTTCTCTATTAATCTGTTAGTTCTTTCTTCAACTTCTTTACAGAAACTAAATCTAGTTTCTGCTCTTTTTGTGTTTCATCATAATAAGTATTAGAAGAAATACCAAAAACAAAGTATAAGCAGGAGAGGGGCGAGAATGTTAAGAAGGTTCATGATGTTTTTAAGTCTTTGGGTATTCTAGTGTTAGCATAGACTATTAGGGATGTTATTTCAAAAGGGAAAGAGGGCAAAGGGAAGAGACTAGTGTCTGACAAACCTAGAATCTGACATTGAATATGATCCATCCTCTGACATTGATAACCAATCTGATAGTGATGATGATTATGATGATGATCTCAATACTAAGGTCAATACTGAGGTGAGATGGATTACTAGGCCAATTTACAAGTTTGCATATCCATCTATTTGAAACATATACTTCATTGTAGTTATTTAATCTATTGCCAGTCTTCTTAATTTATAAGATGCATGTTTCTCTTGCCACATAAGATCGATGGTTCCCGAAACTCGCCCTCAATAGAAGAAGCAAAAGGCGGCTACCAACCAGCAGCCACTACGCATGCCAACCATATTCACTAGGGCCAGTGCAGCCATGTCTTCGCCTGGTGCAAACACTAGGACCACTAGAGGTCGTCTGCCACCTAGGCCAAGACATAACTTGCCTACTAGGAACAATTTGAAAGCCAACCCTAATACAAATGCCATTTCTAGTAGCAGCCATTTGCAAGGCCATCTCACTACAAGCACCAGCCAAACCACATAAACTATAAACATAGTGCCTAGTTCTCCTAGATTCACCAGGACCAGTGTAGCCATGTCTTCGCCTAGTCCAAACACAGTGCCTAGTCCTCCTAGATTCACCAGGAGCAGTGCAGCCATGTTTTATCCTGGTGTAAATAGAGTGCCTAGTCCTACCAGACCCACTGCTAACCTGTCTCAGCAACCCACTCCCACAAACAGTGTTTACCAAACAGTTCCTGCGGACAACTCGCCAGGTGGACTAAAGCTCTAGGCAAAGCAACTACATCAATGAGTCGGCTAAGCAATTTGATGCTACTAATTCAGAGGGTCATACAACTGAAGGAGAACTAGTCCATGACTCAGTTCCAGGTAAATAATACGTGTTTCCAAGCATTAGTTTCTCCATTCAATATCTACAATTGCTACTGCTATAATAAAGCATTTCTATTATTATTTGCTAATTCAGCGCCCCAAAAGAATGTCCGCAAGAAAACCATGGGTCATGGCTTAGAGAAGATGATAAATAGAGGAAAGAAGCTAGCTATCGAGGTGGCTAAAGGGAAGAAAAGACCTGATGTACCACTTCAAGCCACGAAGCTAGCATCTAAATATGGTGTTGCTCTTAGAGGCAACCTGCCTATCTACACATATTAGAAAGATTATGATAATGAGTAGGGGTAGGCAGAAGTATCAAAAGTGCTTAGGAAAGTGGCGTTGAGACAACTATTTCATTCTTCCAAATATTTTCATGCATTACAATACTCCCATGTGAAAATTATGTCTAATAATTCATTTGTGTGGATTCAGTCAAGGTTGGATGTGGATGTTAGGAATGAGGGACCAAGCAAAGCTGCATGCACTAATATCATTAAAAGGGGAGTAAGGCAGCAGAGGTATCACCTTAAAAGGAAGTACTTCGATGACTCACTGACAATAGAACAACTATTGGCCAAAGAACCTCCACCTAAAATGGAGAAAGAGGAATGGATCCAGCTAGTTGAGTACTGGTGTGACCCAAAGAATCAGGTCCATGCCTGCATTATCTGCTTTTGTTAATATGCAATGCAAATTGTGCATGTGAATGAAACCTCTGTATTGCATTTGTGGTGCAGGAGAAATGTGCTAAGAATAAAGTAAACCGAGGCCAAGTGTAGCTTCACCAAAGGATTGGATCTAGGTCCTATATTTCCCATCGATACAGCCTGATACAGATACTATTGCTTTGTGTGTATTCCTATTATAAGGAACTATGTGCCATTAATTAGTTCTTGCACTGAAATGTGAAATGTTATGGAGACAAACCTGATTGCCTGAATGTTTGGTTGGATCGAATTTGTCTAGGTTGCATTGATGCAAGTTTCTGTATTGTTTTTCTTGACCTGTCCAGGTTGCATTGATGCATAATTTTTTATGTCAATGGCCAACTAGAAATCAAATACATGTGAATGTTGATTGTTAAAGCATAGTAGTAATTAGTTGACTATGCCAGTGATTGCATTTGTTGTTGGCATAGAAAATCTAGAGGCCGATACTTGTATGATCTGTAGTGCATACATATTTTGGTATCTTGCTGTTGACATGTAAAAATAATTTATGGCTAATCTTATATCCCATGTTTGTCCAGCCCTCTCTTTACCTTCACGGATATCATTGTAATCCAAAATTTTTGCATGCTGCAGAAGCCTAAGTACAACAACATGGATCCAAATCCTATTGATTTCTTTGGGGAATGTATGAATAGTCTACAAAATGGTCGTACTCCTCTTGCAAATGAGATATATGTAAGTTACATAATTAATGGATACATGTATTGTACTCAAGTAAATGCCTGGTTGAACACTATTGTATGGCCTTGTTAAGTGGATTCATTCTATGTAGGAACATATGGTTGTAGAGAAGGCAAGAGAACCAGGAGAAGGAGAAGCACAAAAGTCTCCCTCCAAGATTGTTGCTGACAATCTGAGCCAGATCAGCCGTTCATCCACCTTCCTTCCAAACATTGGCGTCGCTCTAGTGTCGAAGACTGTATGGTCTACATCGACAGCCGTAGAAGCACACCTACAAGCTTAGATTGAGGCAACACTCCAAGCAGAAAGAGAGAAAGCTGCTAGGAAGGAGGAACAGTTGGAAGCACAACTTCTTGCTCAGTAGGCCTCACTTGAAGCCAACCAAGTAGCACTTGAAGAAAACCAAAATTTGCTATGCCAGACCCAAGAAGAAGTGAAGGGGATGCATACCAAGTTTGAAAAGACTAATGCACTACTGCGAGCTATGCTGAAACTTTAGAAAAATTGAGGTAGGTCTGAATGCAGTTTCTGTTGATGATGCCTTTGCCTAAGCTTTTGCTACCTTGCTAGAACACCAAACTTTCTCTGTTGTAACATTGTGCACTATGTTGTCAGAACCTATGTGCAATATGTTTGTATATTTGAACCTATGTGGTGGAACCATTTGAACCTGTGTGGTGGAACCTAGAACTATGTGATGTTTGAACCTACAAGCACTATCTTATGCTCTGGAATGTATGTCTATGATGGCTTGGCTGAATTATGTATGATTTATGAGCTGTGATGAGAATATTGTGGATGATTGCTTGGCTGATATGTGTATGCTTTTATGAGTTGTGATGAAAGATCTATGTGACATTCGTCATTGAATTAGCACATATGGCTGCCATGTTCATCATCGAATGAAAGGAAAATTTATGATGTCCTACAGTTGTCTGAAGATATCTCTAACTACTATACATAACAAGACACAATAAAAAACCATAAAATCTGCACACTTATATATGATGTTACCGTGTCGTCACAATAACTAGTCTAAATCAGGGCTCCTAACGTATAATTTGTGACGGTTCATGTATTAGGTGCCGAGTTGACCAACGAATATGGGACAGTTACAGTCATCATTAAATGACAATAATATATGACAACACAACAAAACCATCACAAAAGGTCATCACATTTTGTGATGGTTTTCCATATTATCGTCACAAAGTACTTTTTGTGACGATCGTTATATGACGACAGGCATGACGCTGCTTTTTCGTCAGTAAGATTCTTTTTACTGACAAATCCTGTATTTACCACGACTGTTTTTAGTTTGTCATACAAACCCAGATTTTTTGTAGTGACATTGTCAAATCAAGGACTAATTAAGTTTAATAGATTCAGTCTTGCAAATTAGTCTCCATCTGTGCAATTAATTTTGTAATTAATCTATGTTTAATACTTCAAATTAGTATAAACATTCCGATGTGATAGGGACTAAAATTTAGTCTGGGGAACCAAACAACGCCTAAACAACAACCGGTTACGTGTAATCACTTGGCAATTTGAGGTGTAACAACAACAGTCCTTTTGCACTACAGTCACTCTACAGGATCCGCTGTTTTGTATAGAGAACAAACAGGCTGTTCAGAGAAGCTGGTCCTATTTCTGATTTCTACCTCAGCAGTCAGCACAGTAGGGCCCGCAAGCTCGCTGCCAACGGCCCAACGCATAGCATCTACCCAAGAAGGAATATGGCCCCCTGGAGACACATACCATTTGGGCCCTATCTGTCGGCCTCAGCTCTGCGACCTACCTCTGGCCTTGGTCCACGTGCCGGCGTGAACTGGGCATTCAGGCCCGGTACACGTGCCGGTGTGTCTCAGGTCAGCACGTGTAAGCCTAGCCCAAATTCACGTAGTAACTCATAGTTTTCATTGAAAAAAGATAATTCAAGCCACTCATCCAGTCATCACGCAAAAAAGAAAAAAAATTAAGTTGACATGACACTGAAACAAGAAACCTATGAAATCTTCATAAGACGCCTGTGTTGGCTGTGTAGTCTCTTTGTAAAGTTTCCCATCAATATTTTTATTACACCCCACCAGCCTATATATCCAGCCGGCATTGTAAGTAGCCTTCCATTGACTCGCCGTATCATCAGTAATAAAAGAGTTGATATTGATAGTTCAGCTAGCGTGCACAAAAACATCGGTCATCAATTTATATCTATGGTCCATAAAGCCTAACCAACTAAACCCACACCAGAAAAATAAATCTCATGATTCCTGCACCTCATTATAATCCAGTTTTCATGCTATTAGGACACTTATCCAAGCTAAGTGTTTCTTTAAATCACACCCAAACGAATCTAGATTAAGCCACCCTACAAAGAACACATTTCTCTTCTCCTTTCCACATCTTCTTCTTGATAACTTGTCTAGTTAGTAAACTTGTTGTGATCGATAAGCTAACCACAAGAACAATATTACCATCATTCGAATCCAACATCCTATTTTTCCACAGCTTGTTCGTTCTTAGGTTTGTAAGAGCATCTCCCAGAGTTTCCAAAAACAACTCCTAATCTTGATTTTTTGGCAAGATTGAAAGAAATTGCTCTCCAACAACTCCCTATCTCAACTCCCAATCCTTCCGCGCTTGGGAAAGTTGACCGACCTCTCGGATATATCCACGTGCCTACCACACGCGTATCCATCGGCCAATCTAAGGTGGAAGGACGTGAGAAAGAATAAAGAGTATGAAATGGTTCCTGATGCAAATGTATAAGAGAGAAAACATATATAAAAGTGGTTAGGATAATTTAGAAATAGTATATGATTTCTGATGTAAAATTGTCTTCTATATTTTAGTCTCAAGATTTTGGAAACTGTTGGAGGAACCCAACAAATATGCTCCCAACTTTTTTTAGACACTTGGAAAACTCATCAATTTAAAAATGTTTTTAGGAACTATTGGAGATGCTCTAACCCTCTAAATATTATTAATGTAGTAGAGATTCCTAACTTTTTAGCTTCCATATATTACTGTTGATACTAGATATGGCAAACAGATAAATCCACAAGCGCATGGATGTTAATGTAGCTTTCACCCAGGAGTATTCCAAGGTATCATATTTCCATGGAGAACGTGAAGTGAACTAGACTAAGAACTAAGTTTATCCAAGGATAGAACAAGGGTAAAATAATAGGCAGAGAAGATATATGTGGTTTCTCTGAACTAAGGCAAGACTAAGGAATACTATATCATGGTTGTTTACTTCGGGGCGTACCTACCCTAACCTCACCCAGAGGGTTGATTAGACACAATAGCACCACAAGCCCTATGATTTAATAACTATACCTATCATGGTGGAATACAAAGGATGGACAGGGCTGTCACCACCTGCCACCTACCACAATCTATCTAGAGGCCTAGTCATAAACACAGGTAAGCTATAGCCTAGGCACCATGTTTAATCTATAGACTCAGTACTGTAATCCTCTACACGATAAAATAAGACTAGAGCACTCTAACCAAGCGGTGAAACCAGTAAACACAATAATATAAATAATACTTAAGTAATGCAAAAGAGCAGAGTTACCACACAGAAGATGCCGGACTTCACTCAAAGAAGAGCTTCATCCTACTAAGCACAAGTGGAGAGGATGCCGACAGCCATGGCTCCTCCCCAAGCTTCTCCTCACTCTCCCCCTATTTTCTACTTCTAACTAGTAGAGCTACAGAGCTTCGCCTAGCTACCACTCCCACCTGGAGTGATGGAATGAATGGGGGTGTTTACAAATGGCGCCTCACACTACTATTTATAGCTCTCCAAGGTCAGTTGCTATAGGGAGGGTACTTATAGACATCAAGTAAGGTGGTGGAGGTAACTTGGGCGCCGGGCGGCGTGGTAGGGGCACCGTCCGACCCTTGATTCCACCGCCTTTTGATCATAGGGCCATGGTTGCCTCCCAAAGGCGGTTGTGATGCCAGCACGTATGAAGATTTGGTCGGTAAGGCGGTTCCAAGGTCGGTTGGAGCCCTCCAAGAGTATGACAGTGGACCTAGGGATCCAAGACCTCTCCATCATGACCATTGATGCAAACCGACTTAAATCAATGCATGGAAGAGCTTGTGGAGCAGCTCCCACGGATCAGTGATGTGGCCCATGCCAAGGCACCCTTGTGGGGTTGGCCGGTGGGCCCAAGTGGCCCCAAGGCCTCCTGCCATGTCCACTTGCCTCCTATGTGTGTGTCACCATTTTGGCCAAAATTCTTGCATACAAATATATTTCCATGTACAAGTGAAACTAGGTGAATTATAAAGCAAATCCAACACATGTGATGATGATTTTCCTAACTTTATCTTGGTTTTGGGTGAAATGTTGATGGTCAAAATAGGTGTTAGTGACTGCTTTTTGATGATGAAAAAGGGCTTAGGGCCTCGGTTTCTTGTAGGAATAGCACATGGAGAAAGAGAGCGAAATGGTGAACTCACCACGATGCTTTTCGTGGATAGAGAGGGATCGAAGGAGGTGTAGGGCTCGGTGGGGCGGTGATGGCTTCCTGCAATGGCCCAGTGGCAACGTGTGAACAACAGAGAGCAAGAGAGAAAGAGAGAGAGGAGTAGACAGCTTCATAACCTCAACACGGAGCTCGGAAGAGGTTCGCAAATGGTGGTGAGGTGGCAGATGGCGAGCACGACTGCGGCGGCTTCGGCTCCTAACTCGGCGAGATCCAAAATAGGGTGGGGCGAGTATACGACTCGAATGACGGTGCGTAGATGCAAAGGGAAACTCGGCGGAGGCCTCGGGTCTCTTATAGGGGTGCTAGGCTTACGCTCCACACTAGAAATCCCAAGAAACCTAGGATTGGGCAGTGTTGGCATCAGCTCAGTGTCCTGCTCGGACACGACATGAGGTAGGAGACGAGGATAGGTCGCTGACTCGCGGGACCCATCTATCGGTGTAATAATGCGTGGGGCTAGGATGACAGAAAGGGGAAGGGAGAGCTCCACGTGGGCCTTGGCACAGCTAGGCCAAAAGAGAGAGGGATGAGGTTCTTCTTTTCTATAAATTTCCAAAGAAATTTTCTAGTGCATTTGAATTCTCTTTTGAATTTTTGAATCAAACCACTCAATACAAAATAAGAATGCAGCAGCATGAATGCACAAAAATGTTGCTACACCCTAAGATAGATTTTAATTTAACTAAAAAAATTATTTTCCTATATTTTCATGAGCACAAAATAGATAATTAAATCATTTTTCATCTATCTCAAAAGGAGCAAATTTTAGGCTGTTACAATTCTACCCCCTTAAGATGAATTTCATCCTCGAGATTTGGAAGACGGTGATAAAAGAGATATGGATACTCTGCCTTTATTTGATCCTCATTTTCCCAAGTTACATATTTCATTAAGAGTCATTCTAAGATCTTGGATGGCTAATCTGCATAAGCGTGACTGTCTCTCACATTGAACCCCTCCAATGGTGTTTGTTCCTCTACACTGACATCTAAAAACTCACAGTCCACTTTACTATCCTCAGTGTACACACCTTCTAATAGGCCATTCTCATATTCCTCAGGTGTAGGTTTAATACCCTCATACTCAATTCTCTCCTGACAGTGTGGTTAGAAGCACCAAACGTTGGGCATACTTAATCACTCCTTTACAAGCAGAAAACCATCCCTTTCCAAGGATACCATCAATTCCCATTAACTCCAAAACAATAAGGTTTGCCACAAAGTTCACCCCCTTTATGTAAAGACTAACTTTTAGGCATATGTGGTCTGCCTTCACTTCATCCCTAGGAGAGTTAACTATCATGGGTTTTGATGTAGACTAGGCCCAATCTTCTGAAAGGTATGATAGCGTCGATTTGGTGGAGACTCGACGTTCACGATCTAGGCTTCGAACCAAGATTGATTCGGACCCCGCAACCATTACACCACTGCTCTGTTGGTTATCAACCACGTGAACGCGATTGACCTCGCCGAGAAGGCTTTCCTACAAGCGAATCGAGAACACAAGCAAGAACGGGATGAACGCAATCTAAAATTACAAATAAATATGAAGCTTATGATAACGAGAAGGAGTTCAAGTCTTTATTCGAAAGGACTAATCGCCACAGGCGAACAAGATCAAGAACTGGGGCCCTGGTTCACAGCAAGCAGCCTTGGCGGCACAGTTGTAGCAAAACGATGTCTGTTTCACGAGGAAATCAAGAACTAAACAAAACCCAAACCCTAAGGAGAGCGATGACTAGTATTTATAGAGTCTTGGGCGTCACCCCCTTGGATGTGGCCCCTAATGGGCCCAAACATGATACACGGTCCAACGGACCAAAAACTGGTGTCGCAGCACCCTGGTAGATTCTGGATGCTAACTTGTTTCGACGATTCCTGTTGATTCCGAAGAGATTTTGATGTGAAACCACTTGGATTGGCTTCCTTATCAAATTAGCTTTCCATCCATATGTGGATCATCAAAAACAGAGTCCGAATGTGTCCTGGGTGACCAGGTTAAGGTAGACTGGTCCTGGAGGCCGAGACAGACTTGAACTTGAGTTGCTTTGGGCCTCCACCTCGGGGACTCGAACCGAATTAGCTTCGGGCCTCCTTCTCGGTTAGGACTCTCTTGTTGATCTCCTTGGTCTCCATATGGTTCTCCAAGCATGGTCATATGTATGGAGGTCATGTCCTCATCATCCTCCCTTTCTTGACGAAAAGCCATCCTCGACGTCGATTTTGTTTGAAGTCGATCCTGCACAACATGAGGACACTCAAGGTTTCCAAAATAATGAAAATAGACAATATTGTGAGAAAGAATATGACCACATATCCAGGTTTGTAGCATGTCTTGTTCTACAGACATGTAGTATGCTCGATTGAAATACACACGATCTTTGTCAATACTATCCTGCAAAAGATTAGTATTAACAAGAAACATATGCTCCCTTTCTTTGGATTCCACTTGTGTTTGAAAAGCAAAACTAGAGGAATATGGCATAACAACAGTGTTGATTTTACTATCCTATAGTTGATTCATTACTTTGCACAACAAAAGGAGAATTCAGGATTTGTACAAATATAAACTCGTTGTATCAAATATTGCCCTTGGTTGTTATATTTACCAAAAACATGATATGTATGTCTAGAGAACCATGGTAAATCAGCATATGCATAAAGTTTCTCCTCTAAAGAACTAAGATTACATGGAACATCAAATTCAATATAACCCAAAGTATTTAAAGAAGACAACAATTTCGGCTCATCAACTTCACTAGCATTATGAATAGCAAGTCTATTTTTAGCACAAGTGCTCGATTTCAGCACACATATAGCACGATCATTCTTCAATGATTGCATGGGTATAATATAAATATCATCATGCAAGTCATCTTCATCACAAAAAACATCAAGCAAATCATCTTGTGACAAAGGTAAATCAAGCGAAGGCTCCACTAAAATTTACTCTATCATAGCATGATTGGTGGAAAAATTTAGCACATCAAGAGAACTCTCACCTTCCATGAGTTTAGCATCGTGGGCTTTACCTTTGCTCTCATGTTTAGTAGGAGTAATAGTTGATGGTTCTGAATTGTCACATGAGACTATGAGCATCTCATTTTCTGTCACATCATCCTCGCTCTTTTGTACATTGTCCTGCAAAAGGTTAGGCATAGCAGGAGGAATAACAAGAGATTGATCTAGTTGATGCACCTCATCATTTGAATTAATTATAAGAGATGGATTAACAAATTTTTCTCTCATAAGATCTTTCATATCATTCCAAGTTTGAGGTTTATCAGAAGGATCTAAAGACTCCCACCAAGATAAAGCAGAATATCGTAAAACACTAGATGCATTTTTTACCTTCCTCCTTGGACACATAAAGCGAGTAGCAAATATCTTATCTATGGTAATTTCCCACTCCATGTACTCATCAGCGCCTATACCATCATAAGTCAGTGGATACGAACAACCTATCATTGTTAGAAGACAGCAAAAGACAACACAAAAGTATTATCCCTACCAACTACTTAGGTTGTGGACAAGGAAAAACAAGGCACTCAACTCTCAAGTGTCTTACCATAGTCTTATAAGTGTTCTTACCAAAGCAACAGGCGGTGCAATCGGTCGATGACTGTGATACCGTTGTAGCTTGAGTGTAACAGTTGCAAGGCAAACCTATACTTTGTTAGAAGAAAGTGGAGCTTGGACAGGCACAATATAGTAGCAAGGAATAGCAAAATTCGCAACTGAATAGCAAAGTTGAATAAGTATTCCAAGTACTTGTCTTAGTTGCTGGCCTACTCACGTTCCAAGTACCAGATATATCAAGTGATGTGGACAGCAAGAATATGATTAGGAACAAGGTAGACATCAGCACACGCAAATACAACTCAAATGGCGCTCTCTATGTGCTCCTCTAGATATTGTTCCACTTTTACCCCTCTCTTTTTTCTCTATTTTTTGGCTGTCATTGTTTTTTTGGGATTCTTTGACTTTTTCTTTTTCTTTTTTATATTTTTTCTTCACTTAGGAGCACAAAAGAAGTAACCACAGAAAATTTGAGCTTAAACAAGTGAAAGACGTGGCCTGTGGAATTTCCAGAAGACGTGCTCGAAATCGACAAAGACCTTGTGACCACGAAAAGAGGATCTTGTGACCACTTTTTGACCAATCTAAAATTTTCGAACCCCGGCAAAGCCAGGGATGGACGGATCCGAAATTTTTTTCTTATCTATTTGCATATATGGAACGTCGAAAATGAAGTTCGTATACGAAAACTAGACCAGTTTTAAGAACAGACTCTGAATTAGAGGACAAAACAAGAACAATGTGCACAAAATTGGTCACGATAGCAAGGATTTGATGAAAACAGTGAAGACAAGTGTAACAAATAAGATGGCGTGGACTAGGGTTTGATGAATACAAAGAAATCACAGCAATACTTGAAGGTGTTCACGGATTATGATGAAAAACAAAGGGAAAAACACAAACTGGACTTAAAAACGATCTAAAACCAGCAACAAGAACTTGACCTAGGGCACAAACTCAACAACGTAAATCAGAGATGAACTTGCATGGCACAATGAGGCTATAGGATAGGGAATATGTGATGATGTATATTTTTTGGCTTTTTGTGGACTGTAGGTAATGCAAAAACAGTAATAATCTAAAGGGGGAAATAAAGTTATACCTAACGGGCAATAAGGGCTCTGATACCACTTGATGTAGACTAGGCCCGATCTTCCAAAAGGTATGATAGCGTTGATTTGGTAAAGACTCGACATTCACGATCTAGGCTTCGAACCAAGATTGATTCAGACCCTTGCAACCGTTACACCACTGCTCCGTTGGTTATCAACCACGCGAATGCGATTGACCTCGCCGAGAAAGCTTTCCTACAAGCGAATTGAGAACACAAGCAAGAACGGGATGAACGCAATATGAAATTGCAAATAAATATGAAGCTTATGATAATGAGAAGGAGTTCAAGTCTTTATTCGAAAGGACTAATCGCCACAGGCGAACAAGATCAAGAACTAGGGCCCTGGTTCACAGCAAGCAGCCTTGGCGGCACAGTTACAGCAAAACGATGTCTGTTTCACGAGGAAATCAAGAACTAAACAAAACCCAAACCCTAAGAAGAGCGACGGCTGGTATTTATAGAGTCTTGGGCGTCACCCCCTGGACACGCCCCCTAATGAGCCCAAACATGATACACAGTCCAACGAACCAAAAACTGGTGTCGCAGCACCCTGGTAGATTCTGGACGCTGACTTGTTTCGACGATTCCCATTGATTCCGAAGAGATTTTGACGTGAAACCACTTGGATTGGCTTCCTTATCAAATTAGCTTTCCATTCATTTGTGGATCATCGAAAACGGAGTCCGGTGCATCTTGGATGACCAGTTTAAGGCAGACTAGTCCTAGAGGCCGAGATAGACTCGAACTTGAGTTGCTTTGGGCCTCCACCTCGGGGACTCGAACCAAATTAGCTTCAGGCCTCCTTCTCGGTTAGGACTCTATTGCTGATCTCCTTGGTCTCCATATGGTTCTCCAAGCATGGTCATATGTATGGAGGTCATGTCCTCATCAGGTTTCCTCATTAGAAGCATATTTATCTTATGATCTTCTACGTATGCACTAGAGATAAGCGAATGTGATGCACTGGGGTCAAACAACACCATAACAGTGGCTGAACTTGCTGCAATCAAACCATAAACTGACCTCCTTAGCTCCATGAGTGGTAATCATATCCACATTGTTCATTCCAGGGACGTAGCTTCATTTTAATTTATTTCCATGCTCCTACTTTCTATGAACATTATGTTCTAGCTCTTGTTGTTGTTGATTCTGGCTTTGATTATTCTCGACAAACTTCTCAAGACAATCATTCTCATAATATTCAATCTCACCACAATCATAACCTTCCTCACTAGTAGAAGTATTTGTCTTCATCAAGGTGATAGTAGGAGGTGGTAGACATGGCTCTCTTGAGAGCTAAAATGCTAGAATTCATCATTGGGTTGCTGATACTGATCCTGATATGTACTCCCAAGTAGATTCATAGGGTGTGACTGATATTTTGGTTGTGTAGCAAAACAGAGACAAATGTTTCTTAACTAGCGTTGAAGGTCACGCTTTCTCTTCTTCTCTTCCATCTCTCGATGTTTTTTCAATTACAATTGCTCTGTCCACCAACGTCTGATAGTCGGCATACACAATGGTCATCAACTGTAGTTGCAAACCCTCATTTAGTCCTTTCAAAAAGCATTTTTGCTTCTTAGCATCACTATCCACCTCTTCTGGAGCATAACATGACAATTGAGTGAACCGGTCATGATACTCACATACTGACATAGATCCTTGCTTCAAGTTGAGGAACTCCTCCTCCTTGATAATCACCACTCCAATGGGTACGTGGTAAGATCTAAAAGCACTCTTGAATTCTTCCCAACCAATCTGATTTATATCTTGTTGCCCAAACGAGAATGATTCCCACTAGTCTAAAGCAGCTCCTTGAAGTTGTTGGAAGCATAAAGCACCTTCGCATGGTCATCACACTGAGCTATGTCCAGCTATCACTCCACAGCTCTAAGCCAGTCATTAGCTTCTAGTGGGTCGCTTGTATGAGAGAATGTCGGTGGGTGTCCCATCATAAATTCTCCATGCTTGTCAATAGGTGGTGCTTCTTGTGGGTTGTTCAACACACTTTTAGCAAAAGTTTGTAATAACTGAGTCTATGTCATCAAAGCTTGCTCTATAGATGGGGGATTTGATGACAGGTGGATTAGAAGTGGGAACATTCCTTCCAGCACCTTGTGAAGCACTTCTTGTGGTAGCAACCATCTGTTTTCAACATGTATGCATTAGGATCTAGTCATTCATAGAATTCTTAAATGTAGCTTCATGTGACGACAAGATAGGCTTGATAGCAAGAAAGACAAGAAATGTAACACCCTAGGTGTTAGCCTTGCATAAATTAACTTGTATTGCATGAGCATGGGCACCAAGCATTCATATTTAAGCTTTTACAATTGAAACATGTGATTGAAACATATGGAACAATGCTTGTTATTTCATGTCTTCTGGTATCTATACATATGATCATGAGTGAATACATGTAAATGATGGACTGTGAGTCACTAAAACATATTAAATACACTTATGATGACTAGTGGAACAATGTTCATCAAGATCATTTTGTCTAATCAAGTACTCAAGTGATGCTATGCATGTGGACCTGGATGGCTCTATGTGTGACCAATGCATGAAATAAGTGTGTGACCTTACAAATAGCTTAAACATGTTTATAAGATCATTATGAACAATTTTGGTATTCATGGTTAAGGGTAATTTGGTCACTAAGCCAAAGTTTAAGTGTATACCATCAATTGAATGTAGCATGTTTGACCAAGTTTGAACTATGTGCTAGAGACCTTGCATGGAGGTGGTCACTGAAGCAAAGTTGTAGTATTTGGCAAGAGGAACAACTTTTATTTTTGGGTCATAGACTAGTTTAGCTCCTAACATGCTTGAATTAGGCTCACAAGAATCATCAATTCCTTGTTTTCAACACTTAGAGAAATTTGCTAAGTCCTTTTCACTGACAGTGCTGACAAGCTCGGCTTTGGGATGAAATAACTCGGTTTTGATTGAGAGTTAGCACATGATCCTTTAAGAACAATTGGAGCTGGTACATAGGTCTGCAATTTCCATTTAGGCTATTTACACAATGGAGCTATGGATTTTCCATTTGATTGCCTTGAAATCGCGTCGTCAGTCGGTCTGTCGTAGCACTGAACGAACTGAATCAACGGCTTTGGTGGCTGACCATCGCCAGCGCATGAATGCCGCATGGAGCCGATGGAGGCCGCGCATCATCGGTGTCCTGCCTAGCATGGCCGTGTCGGGCCAGAGCGCATTTCATCGCGTCCCGCACCCGCTACTCCATCCTCGCGCTCACATTTTCATTTCTCTGCCTCCTCCTTCACCATTCACAAGTAGCGCAGCCTCACCACCGAGCATAGCCTCGCCTCCGCCGTCGCCTTGCGTGTGCTCCACTGCATAGCCACCATCTACATCTCGCCCGTAGTTGCGCCACCTCCACCTCCACCGCCTCGATGTATTCGTTGCATCAATTGCGCTACGGTGAGGGCATATAGCCTTTTTCCCCTCTCGCCGGAACCTCGGTCGCCATGGCCGCCTCTACGGCAAGCTCGCCACCACTCGGCTCACATGCACTTTTCTTCTGGTTATTGGCATTAGAGCTTGGTTAGGATGGGTATTAGCTTGTGTTATGATGTTACCTCCATTGGTGGTCTCGCCGGCGCAGAACATGGCAACCCACACCGCCGCGTTCTGACCTCCGCGCCACCACGCCGTGGCCATGCTTCGTCGAAGCTCCTCAAGGCGCCTAGGTCGTCGAGATAGGTTCGCACGATCACCATGATGCTGTAGCATGCCTCGCCTGGCTTCGCCATAGCCGATGATGACCGGCGCACCGCTGAGCAGCGCCGCCATGCTGCCATAGCTGGCGACGAGCATGCTCCGCCCTACCTCCACTGCCACCACCTAGGTCGTTCGACGTGCATTGCTCCGTAGAATGTGTAGGTACACTTGCCGTCACCTGTGAGCTCGCCGTTGGCAAACTCTGGCCATGCGAGTGTTGTGTAGCACCACTGTCCTGTTCTTGTTTCACTGACAGCTGGGGCCGACTGATAGCGGGTCCCGCCTGTCATCGACTGTAGTGCAGTAGGCTAGTTCATTTGTTCCTATTTTTGTATGCAACTTTGAAAATTTATAAGTTGAGCTATAGAGATCCAAAATTTATGAACCAAATTTTGTAGTGTTCCTTAGGAAGTGTAGTATTTATGAAAAATATGATATTAGCAATTGTAGTAAAGTTTCTAGAAGATTTAAAATAAAACTTGAAATGTGTTTTTCAATGTATGTAAACTTGTTTAATTTATATCTAGAGTTCTTGTGCTCCAAAAATTATGCAATTTATGTGGTGAGCTATTCTTGACAAGGTATAAGCTATGGTAAAAATTTGAGGGTTAGTGCATGAGTAAACTTTTAGTTATAGATTTTCCTTTTATAATTAGGTGATCCTTGTGTGAATTTTTATAAATAATTTATGAAGCCAATATTCATGAAATTTATTGGAGGTTGTCCTAGTACCATATGGATGTTAAGTAAAATATGAAATCTATTGCTTGACACTTTTCACTAGGGTTTTCTATTTATGCTATTTTAAGCCTTATTTCCTTGTCATTTTTGCAGTAGAATGTTTTACTTAGTAAAATGGCATGAAACTTTTAAAATAGTCTATTGGTAGCACTAGTAAGCCACTGTAAATTTTTGAGAAATTATGATGCACCTTTGGTATATGTTTTTTATTTACCGTAATTATTTAATTAAATTAAGAAAGGCAATTAAATGATTAGATTGTGATTAAGCATAATGTTTTCTATGGTTCTTATGTTGCATAGTAATTGTTGATGTCAATGGTAAGGCTTAGAAGCCATTGATTGTATACAAATGACTAATTACCGCTTTATCATTCAAATACAAGACTGCATGTATAGTATTGATTGTGTGGATGATTTCATATGGATAATGGTCTCTAATGTAAAACTTGTTAATAAGAAAGTTGTAGATAACTTGCTAATCTACCTTGTGTTAAATTTTCACAGTCATAGGACTTAGGGTTTTCGAGTTCTAGCTGTTACAAGTTTGCCGTCCTGAAAGGTTTACCTTCTGGACAGATTTGATTGAATGATTTGTTTGCCCTACATAACTCTTGAATCACAGTGAGAGTACTGAAAGAAAGTTGTAGATAATTTTATAAGCTTTCCAGAAAGTCTAAGATCACCACATTTGGATAAGTAGAACTTCAGTTATGAATACAACAAGTAGCTGCTATTTTGCGGTAGAGTAAATGCATTGTTGAAGTAGTGATTAAATAATCAAGAAGAGATACGCACATACTCAGTAAAATGTAATGCACTTGTTATTACGTTAACACCATGTTGTTAAGCATGCTTGCAAGAATCCATTCATCATGTATCATCATACTGTACTTGTCGACCTGTATGCATTCGCAATATCTTATGCCATACTCATGCATCTAGGATTCGACGGAGGAGATAACGTTGCTGGAGTTCGACGAAGGAGAGGAAGGGGACTAGCAGGAGATTCCACAAGCCGTAGCTCCCAAAGGCAAGGAGCAGACCCTAGAAGAGCTTCCGGAGTGCCCTGACCACCGCCCCACTTTTTTCTGAAAGGCAAACCCCAGGAGCATTCTAATGTCTTCCTAGAATTTTACAAAATATTACTCAAGTCCTTATGATTGATGCATTAGGTTATAAGAGTTGATTGGAACCACTGATGCAAATAAATTCCTTGCCCAGAAAAGTACCTTTAACACTATATAGGTCTAGGATCGAATATATGCTTAGCCATGCTTAGATCGGTAGAAGTCGGGTGATTTCCTATCACCTGCGAGATATAGGTGGATATCGAAGCACGGTTGGCTATATTTGCTATCATGGAAAAGAACCATGGGGTAAAAAGTAAATCAAGGCCAGTCGGAGTCTATGGTAGGTTGACTCATGTGATTCCATCTGTGCTGATTAAGGACTATACCATTGTTGGCACTTCTGATAAGATTGAACGCATGCCTATCACTTAGCTAGCCCGATAACTCGTTCCGACCGTGAAGCCAAGTAGCTCAACTCAGGCCGGGCCCTGCTCTATCAAAGTGTGCACTCTGGATGATAGTAAGGATGTGCGAGGAGCCAGACTAAGCCCAAGGGTAGGCTGGGCCTGAACGTCCTGGCATTTGGTTGTCCCTGATTGTGTGGCGCTGGGCGAACCCGCGAAATGTGTACTTGAGTTGTACCAAAGGTGACCTAAGGTGGCCGTTGATCTGGTCTGCCTGGGTTTGTGTTAGGAATAAATTCCCAGCTGGTTGAAATTGATTCGAATCGCCGTCTCTCCCGGATAGTGAGAAACTTGACTAGCCCCAACATCATAGTAATTGTACTATAGAGTATGATGGTTCGCATGAACATGGAATTACAATACCGGCTATGGTTACTATTGTATGCTCCTAAATTGATATACCACATGTTTGGCACATGATAGTTGCTAATTTAGAGATGGATAGTCATAATTAACTTGATAACAGAATTATAATTGTATAACTGAGTTAATTGCTTTTATGCAAAATGTTGCCATGCTACATCCACTTATACAGCCTTGCATGATCCTTGGAGTAATTTTATTTCTGGTTTATGATGGGTAAGTCTAGCTGAGTACCTTCTCGTACTTAGGGTTTATTTTTCCCATTGTTGCAGATGACACTGTGTATCATGGTTATTGCAAGAGTTGCTTCTATCCTACTATGGATGAGGAGTAAGCCTTGGGCAGACTTCTTTATTAATTCCTCTACATGCTTTTATGGACTGTGATCGTATGTTGGCACTGTATCAAACTATGTTGGCAAATGCTACTTTCAAACTTAATTTGCTTCCACTTTTGTTTATCAAACTTGGTTTGTAATAACTTTGTTTCATACTCTGATGATGGAAATGTATTTGTGAACTTTATGTAATATGTGACGTGTATGTTGAATCATGTACGATCTTGGTTGTTGTGAATCGTTTATCGAGACCCATCATGGTACTCGACGGACTACAGGGTTTATATGGTTTCAAGTATGACAGTGCGATCGCTTGCCGGCTGCCATTGTACTTATACTCTTATAAATTGGTCGGTTCTACGACAAGAAAAGACCCCACCAGCAGAGATAATCGATGCTTCTAAATGATGAACTAGAACATATGAAACTTCATCTTGCAAATTCTTCAACTTGGCTACCCCCCTAAAGAAAAGATCAACTAGGGGACACAAAAGGGCAGCTTGCACCTTCTTCCAGATGATCTAACTAGTATCAAGACGTTCTGACATCCCAATGATACTCTTATGTATGGGCAAGAACAAGAAATCTAAAATTCCTCGCAAGCAGAAATACAACAGCGCAGTAAAATAGCTATAACTCTCATTTTTTTAATTCAATGAAGTTGTATTTTACACCGTTGGAATGCTTATCAAATCCTCCACATCTTTCTTATAGAACACTTTTCCAGATTCTACAGTTAAGGTAGTTGAAAATAGTGCACAACTAGAAACTATTCTAGGTCTTAGACTAGTACAGATGTATCATCTTGTGATTTTGGTAACTCCCAAACCATAATAGATATGATTGTGGTTCTTATCGTCATAGAAAGATAATGAAGTCTACTATTATCCAAAATTTTCTCATGATTTTTGCTCTTCCAAAAACAGAGATATAAACTGATAAGGACAGATTGTTCTAAAAAGACAAGGATAGAGAAAACAGGAGAAAACAAAAACCCCACTATTTATTTCATTAATCCTTATGCTTTATGACTATATCTAAACGAAAATGTGGACTCCAAAAATTCATTGCAATCATTATAAAGATCCAAAACATGCATAAGCATAATGACAAACCAACTGAACAATAAAAGTTTACACTTCAAACATTGACTCAACTTGCTGATACTATCGACCTCATTGTACTAGGGGTAAAAATCCTAAGACTTACCATCAAGTTACGCTAGAGGGTGGTAAGGAATGGTTATAAAAGCATGTCAAATCAAGAAGTGTAGATGAGAACAATGGCTTTCAAAGAAGCATCAGGGAGGAGATGAATATTAATCGTAGAGATGTAATAGAGAAGAAAATATCAAAGTTTATAGAACAAGGGTGTTATAACAATTCCAAAACCTTAAGATGGCCAATTTCTAACTAGGCTTGCATCCTACAGTTCAGCATTGCTTTAATACCACTTTGTAGCACCTGGTTTTAAGAACAAAACTAGATACACACCATATGTGAGCCCAGGAAGTCAAATCACACATATGGCTACAAATAGAGGTAATATCAATATACAATGCTTAATATATAATGTACTTAATACAAAGAATACAACCTTAAATAGTAGACAATGGAAAGACGCTCCATTCTTTAGGTGAAAGCTCCAAATTCATAGGGACAACTGACTGGTTGATCACAAGCCTAACTTCTCCAGAATCTAGCTATCTGGTACCCATCCCAGGATTTTTCCAATGTATAGAAAAGTAAAGAAAGTGTAAGTACATGTCGTACTCAACAAATATAACATGAGATTCAAGAGGCTCAAAAGGTTAACACTGGTTTACTACTGATTAGCTTGTAGTGAGTCACAATTTTAGTAATAGAGTAGCAACAAGTTTAGCACAAGCCCCAAATAACCACATGATCATGTAAACAAGATTAATGTATAGCAAAAACAATATTTATAAGTGAGCATCTATATCATCAGTACCATTAGTGTTCATCATCTATCCAGTAAGAAGCCTAGGCCACTCGTGTTTGTGAGCTTGGCTGATATATCAGTTTTACACTCTGCAGAGGTTGTACACTTTCACCATGAGCCATGATTTACCCTTTAGCCCAAGGCGGCCTAACTCTTGACACATTTCCAAGGAAGATTGACTAGAGTTCACTATGGAGTCTTTCAAAGGTTCATCTTGGCAAGCCTCTTGGTAGGCCGAGAACATACAGATTGGAGCCCCTCTTGTGCCTTTCGGTAAGCTACTACGAGCTATAAAATGTCCTCATACTTGACTAAAGCTAGAGCCATGTAGCACTCATGGTTGTACTATAAGTACCTGGGTAATCCACTTACAGATAAGTCCTTACGGAGAGAAACTAGAGCACCATAAAAATAGCCCAATGCTCTAGCCCTCTTGAGCCATGTTACTAAAAAGCATATTTTAACATTTATTGCATATACCATTAGTCAAGTTACAGATCATGGTTATTTAATTGAGCACTAGCATAATTACTACCCAATGCAATTATCTCGTAGGTATCAAGGTACAAGGTACAAAAGCTAGGATATCCTTAGTGGTAGCCAATGTAGACACATGCACAATGAATTAAGTGATTAAAGGTGAATAGGTAACAAGGATGATCCCATGCTATACTTGCCTTACTCAAAGCTCTCTTGCTGGTCCTGCTCGTCAACAAAAAGCTCTTGGTCACCAATGTAATGCTCAACCATACAAGCATTCATGCAATCATACATGAAGCAAACAATAGAACTAAATTAGAACAATACACCAAACATATGAAACAACAAGTAAAAAGGTTTTAAAGATATTCTACATGTTGCTATGAACACATAGGCACGAAAAGCACACTAATTGGAGCCACGGTGAGCAAGATACAGGCTACCGAAAGATTACTTTAATTAAAGTTGCATATTATTATTTTATTCAAAAGCTTTAATCATGTTAAACAACATCACTAACATATAGATTACATTGCTACAAGTCTAACGCAACTTGAACGGGTCAAAACAGAGCTAAAACGTAGCATATATGCTAATTATAAGCTATTGATGGCAAAACCAGTAATTACTATGAACTATTTCTAAATTAAAATAAATATAAATCAGAATTAAATCAGAGTAGGAACTGTGGGTTCTATTACTGTGAAACTGCAGGGGCTCTTTAGCAAAACAACATGCGAAGGGGTATTGTCCAATCTTGATCACTGGATCTGAGTCGAACGACTTAGATTAGAAGGGAGTAAGAGAGAAGGAGCCTGGCCAGCCAGAATAGGAGCGTGGCGTGGTGGTTGGCCATTGCCGGCGATGTGAGCTCGCTGGAGTTCAACAAAAAAGGGCTTAGGGCCTCGATTTCTTGTGGGAATAGCACGTGGAGAAAGAGAGCAGAATGGCAAACTCACCACGATGCTTTTCGCGGATAGAGAGGGATCAGAGGAGGTGTAGGGCTCGGTGGGGCAGGTGATGGCTTCCTATAATGGCCCAGCAGCAGCATGTGAACATCAGAGAGCAAGAGAGAAAGAGAGAGAGAGAGGAGTCGATAGCTTCATAACCTCAACACGGAGCACGAAAGAGGTTCACGAACGGTAGCGTGGCGACACATGGCGAGCACGACTGTGGTGGCTTTGGCTCCCAACTCGGTGAGATCCAAAACCGGGTAGGGCGAGTCTAGGGCTCGAGCAGCAGTGCGTAGATGCAAAGGGAAACTTGGCGGAGGGCTTGGGTCTCTTATAGGGGCGCCAGGCATGCGCTCCACACTGGAAATCCTGAGAAACCCAGGATTGGGCAGTCGTCGACATCGGCGCCTCAGTGTCCTTCTCGGACATGACGTCAGGTAGGAGATGAGGATAGGTCGCTAACTCATGGGACCCACCTATCAGGTGTAACAAGGCACGGGGCCAGGATGACAGAGAGGGGAAGGGAGAGCTCTGCGCGGGCCTTGGCACAGCTGGGCCAAAAGAGAGAGGGATGAGGTTCTTCTTTTCTATAAATTTCCAAAGAAATTTTCTAGTGCATTTGAATTCTCTTTTGAATTTTTGAATCAAACCACTCAATACAAAATAAGAATGCAGCCGCATGAATGCACAAAAATGTTGCTACACCCTATGATAAATTTTAATTTAATGAAAAATTTTATTTTCCTATATTTTCATAAGCACAAAAATACATAATTAAATCATTTTTCATCTATCTCAAAAGGAGCAAATTTTAGGCTGTTACAAAGTGTGCACAACTTCAATTTCAACATATTCATCCTTTTGTGCACCTGAGAAGAGCTGTTTGCGTGGCGCTCCCCCACACTTGCTTTTGTACCTTTATCTTTATTTGGAAACAATAGAATATGCGAGAACAGGTGGAGATAGATAACAGCAACATACTCTTTATTGAATAAACAATAAATAGGCGTGTTTACATGGTTTGGAAAAAGGAAAAAAATCAAAAGTATACTACAGAAGTAAAACACACACCTATTTATTTCTGGCAAGAGGGGCTTTAGAAGAAATCTATGAGTCAAGAGCCCACTCTACTTTTGCAGCTATTGCTATTTTAGCCAGCCTACGGCCAAAACTGAAGCGATAACCGTTCAGTTCGTGCCCAAGGTCTTTGATCTTAATCTTGCTATCGTCTGCCTGGCCCCTAAGAAATCTAACTTGCTCGCATAAGGTTGTGATTTTATTGTTCAGCGAGGTGATCATGGGATCTTGGGGATGTAATGGCTCATTGTCGTCCTCGAAGATAGCACATGATTTTAAAACTAGAGGCTTATTGACCCTCTTGATCCTAAGGGGCTTGGACGATGAGCCGGCTGTCTCTTTTGAGACAAACTTTTGAGCGGGGTTTTCTGCTGGCCCTTTCCCTTTTCCCAGTTTGCGCATGAGCTCCTCCCACACCCACCATCAGGCTTTTGAATGCCCACTACAGTGTAGCTATGACTAAAAATGGTGTTGCCCCAAGGCATTACATGAACACTCTTTGTAGCACTTCCTAGAGCTTTTCTTTTGAGGCTGTCGATCCTCGAAGATGACTTTGACGGGGGTGCCCGCCTAGGCTGGGCGCCACCTTGTGGCACCTTGGTCCTTGCAGTGGACCGCACACTCATACCTCCACTTGCCCTGCTAAAGGGTGGAGGCATGATGGCAAGTGGAGCCATTGTGATGGATTTTGCCTCTTCTCCCATAAAGGTATTTTCTAGGACTGGGTTGATGGCATGTGGAATTCCTTATAAATTGTAGGTGGAGCTAGAGCTGATGTATAGTGCTAGTGTTTTGTCGGCCATGGCTTAGCTAGGAGTGCTTGGAATCAATGCTTTGTGAGGGAGAGAGGAAGGCTTTGGTGTGAAATGATGAGAAGCCCAAGGTAGCCTTTCATAGAGGCTTGGCTCTTCTATGAGAGTGAGATATTTTGCGCAAAAACCTAAAGGATGGTGGAGCACTGGGTCGTAAGAGCTTATCCCCACTGAACAGGGCATGAGAGGTGTCAGGAGGGGGACGGCTAACCCTAGGGGTCACCCGCCCATTGAGGAGCGTTGCCCTGATTGGGGCTTCTTCTAGATGCTTATCCATGCATGAAATATCTGTATCCCTCGATTTTCTAATTTTGTCATTCAAAATTTTAAATATGGTTGGCAATTTTGTGTGTCATTTACTTAAACAAGACATGAGCAAGGTATTGTTTTCACATAGTCCATGATTATGAATGAAAAAATACATGTGAGTAATACTTTTTGAGTGCAAGAATATGTTAGAAATATTTTAATTTTTCATAGATTTGAAGTGAATTCATTAAAAGAGATTAGTTCTATTTTATCAATTTCTTAATCAATATCATGAGAAGGTTCTAGGAAAAATTTTAATCTTTGACCGTTAACTTTAAAAGTGTTACCGTCATTATCCTAGAAGGTGATTGCGCCTTGTGTTAACGAGTTGACGATGATGTATGGTCCTTCCCATTTGCCGTGTAATTTTCCCTTACCGAAAAGCTTGACTCGGGAGTTGAATAGTATGACTTTGTGTCCCTCCTTGAATTCTTTTTGTTAGATTCAGTGGTCGTGCCATCTCTTGGTCCTTTCTTTGTAGAGCCTGGCACTATGATATGCTTTCTCACACCATTCTTCTAGCTTAGAGATTTGTTTCTGTCTATTCTTGCCAGCTAGCTTAACATCCATGTTCCAGTTCTTTATTGCCCAATGAGCTCGGTGTTCAAGCTCAAATGGTAGGTGGTAGCTTTTTTCTGTAGATGAGCTAGAATGGTGACATGCTGATGGGGGTTTTATAAGTTGTCTTGTATGCCTAGGGTGCATCAGGAAGCTTGTTCTTCCATCCCTTCCCCATTTCATTAACCGTCTTTTGAAGGATATTTTTAATTTGTTTGTTTCAAGTTTCCACCTGGCCGTTGGTCTGTGGATGATACGGGGTGGCCACATTGTGTCTGGCCCTAAGCTCCCTTAGGAAAGCTCTAAAGGTCTTGTTGATGAAGTGAGACCCCCATCGCTTACCACCATCCTTGGTGTTCCAAAGTGAGGGAAGATCACTTCATGGAACATCCTTCTTGCTTGCTTGGCATCGGCAACTCTACACGACAATGCTTCCACCCACTTTAACACATAATCAACGACAACAAGGATGTACTCATGGTCTTGGACTTTTGGAATGGCCCCATGAAGTCAATGCCCCACATGTCAAATATTTCTATTTGAAGATTGTAGTGGAGGGGCATTGCATTGCGAGAGGTGATGCCCCCTTGCAGCTGGCACTTCCGACACCTTCGAATGAATTCTTTGGTGTCTTCGTACATCATCGACCAGAAGAATTCGCATTGCCTAGATTTTGGCTTGTGTGCGGAATGCTCCATAGTGGCCTTCATATGGGGCTGCATGGCATTTTTTGAAGATCTATACACCCTCCATTGTGGGCACACACCTTCTTAATAAGCCATTGGAACATATCCTATATAGGTATGGATCATCCCAAAGGTGATGTCTGCTCTTGGCTTATAGCTTTTTTTGTTCTCGCCTAGTGGTACGTATCTTGAAACCATGAAGTTCACAATGTTTGCGTACCATGGGTTTGAATCTAGCACCCTCAGCAGCATGTTATTGCAGTAGAAAGTCATTAATTGGAAGTTCCTGCATGTTAGTGACTTGCATACACGATAGATGATCTGCAATGGTATTCGATACTTCTTTTTTTATCTTTTATTTCTAGATCAAATTCTTGAAGTAAGAGAATACATCTTATTAGGCATGGTTTTGCATCAGTTCTTAGTGAGCAAGTATTTGAGTGCAGCATGATCGGTGTAAATAATTACTTTTGCTTACACTAAGTAAGATATGAATTTATTAATAGCAAAGACGACTGCGAGGAGTTCTTTTTTAGTAGTAGCATAATTAAGTTGTGCTCCCATCAGTGTTTTGCTAGCATAGGCAATTGCATGATGCTTTTTATCTTTGGTTTGGCCAAGGACCGTACCAATAGCGTAGTCACTAGCATCACACAAGATTTCAAAGGACAGCGACCAATTGGGTGGTTGGATGATTGGTGCTGAGATGAGTGCTTTCTTGAGTGTATGGAAAGCTTTTAAGCACTCATCAGTGAACTCAAAGGGTACATCCTTAGCTAGAAGGTTTGTTAATGGTCTAGAGATTTGCGAGAAGTATTTAATGAAACATCTATAAAAACCTACACGTCCTAAAAAGTTGCGGATTTCTTTTATGTTCATAGGGGGTGGTAGTTGTTCTATAACTTCAATTTTAGCCTTATCAGCCTCAATCCCCCTCTCAGACACCAAGTGTCCAAGAACGATGCCCTCTTGGACCATGAAATGACATTTTTCCCAATTAAGCACTAAGTCTTTTTCCTAACATCGTTGCAAGACTTTGTCTATGTTCTCTAGACAGTGGTCAAAGGTTTTTCCATAAACTAAAAAGTCATCCATGAAAACCTCCATAGTTTCTTCTATCATGTATGAGAAAATTGACATCATGCACCTTTGGAAAGAAGCGGGTGTATTGCACAACCCAAAAGACATTTGTCTATATGCATATGTTCCATACAGGCATGTGAAAGTAGTCTTGCTTTGATCATCGGGGTGGATAGGGATTTGATGGTACCTCGAATACCCATCAAGAAAACAAAAGAAAGACTGCTTCACCAATCATTCTAGTAGTTCATCAATGAAGGATAGTGGGAAGTGGTCTTTCTTTGTGGCCACATTGAGTTTTTCGGTGGTCTATACACATTCTCCACCCTGTGACTGGTTTCTTATGGGATCAATTTGTTCTTATTGTTTTCTATGACTGTCATGCCCCCTTTCTTGGGCACCACTTGGATGGGGCTGACCTAGTCGCTATGTGGTATGGGATAGATAATCCTAGCATGAAGGAGTTTTAGGACGTCCTTCTTCATGACTTTCTGCATCGTATTATTGAGCCTGCGTTGAGGTTCACGTGATGGTGTGCTTGCAGGGTCAATTAGAATATGATGGGTGCAAAGCAGTTGGACTTATCCCCTTAAGGTCTTGGAGTGAATACCCAAAAACTGACCTATGTTTTTCTAAGATATTGATGAGTTTGGACGTCTCCTCATTAGTAAGCTTGTCACTTATGATTACTAGGAGCTTCTTTGTTGCCATTCAAGAAAGCATAACGTAAGCCAACAGGGTAGGGGTTTAAGTTCAAAGGGAGGTCATGCCGGTGCTTCCTCTTGAGGAAGGTCAATGGTTTCACCTAGGTCGTCCTCTTCTTCTACGAAGAGTTTAGCATCTTTTTCTAAGGACTGACTCAGGGGATTTGAAGGGTGAGACCTACATGACTTCCTTGGGCGGTTCATGGTAGGGAAGAGTGTCTGCCACTGAGTTTTTAGCTCGAGTGATAGGAATTGAAAATGTATTTCTTCCCAATGTGATGTACAACTCCCCTAAGGGTGGTGGTTCTACAAGGAGCTTTTCTAGGGGGTGCCCTTTTAGGATGTCAAAGTCTTTAGTGTCAAAGACATGGGAGTCTAGAATGATTTCAACATTATTATGGTATAGGGAAATGTTGTGAAGAATCCCTAATCCTTCTAGTCTAGAATGAGGAGCAATCCTAAGGGTTTTGTTGGTTAGAGTAAGAGGCTCATCACCTAGGTAGGTGGATGCAAAAGATGCGGACATGAGATTTATTCCGACAATTGGATTATATAGGACATTCATCATGATTCTACTGATTTGGCATTGGATAGTTGAAGAAGGGATGCAGATTTGAATTTCCTCACAAGAAAGTTCTGCTTCTTCTACCCATTTAGTGCTTATGATAGTAGTCAACTCCCTAATGGATTCTTTGAGGGTTTCTTTATCCAAGGGATCAAGGGGAGTAATGGGGATTGGTGGCATCTTTTGACAAGAGTAATTTCGAGGTATTTCCAAAATCTTCAAAAAGGTCATCCTCAAACGATGGAAGGTCCGAAGGTTGGAAACCTTCCTCCAGATCTTCTGGTTCGGGTGAGGGTTCTTGAATGGAAAGTGTAGGTTCAGCCTCGGTCGAAGGGACTTCCTCATGACTCAACATCAGTTCTACATGGAGGGGTTCTAAGGGAGGAGGATTCTCTAAAATGCGGTCTAGGAGGGCTTCTCCTTCCACTACTACAGATTGACTTATCACTATCGCCACTTTCACTACCGTAGCGATAGATGTGACGGTGTGATACCTCCACCGTCGGTTGACCGATAGCAAGGCCTCATAAGGAAGGAAACCTGGCAGTTGAAATTGCTACCATTGATAGGTTAATGGGAGATGCTATAGTGGTATTGGGGTTGTATTTCCTCCATTGCATGAAAAGCTAGGCCGACTAGGATACGCGTTTTGGTCGGCGGTCCAAAACTAGCATTTGGTCAACCAGCGGTAAAAATTCAGTGTGAGTGTTGAAAGCCCTCAACTTCCAAGGCCGTCAAATCACCATTACTTCCACCGCCTAAAGCCAAAGAGTCATACCCACTACTCTACATATTCTTCAAGCCTAGTGTCATCTGAAACCACCACTCTTCTTCATACATCATCCTCTTCTCTTTCAATCTACAAAGAAAATGTCAGATAACCCCATCAAGTTTTCAAGCAGCTCATCGTCCAGCGAGGATGACTTGTCAGCCCACCAGTCCTTTGAGGAGGATGTCTCCTCCAATGACTGGATGCCTTCTGATTATAGTCCTCCGTGGAGCTCCGAGAAGGAGGCCCTGGAGGAGGAGGACAAGGATGAGGACGAGGACGAGGAGGACGACGCCGACACCGATGACGACAACAACGATGACTTCAACTCCGACGGCTCTGACTCTGACTCTGACTCTGACTTTGACTCGCATCCACCCAAGCGAGGGTTTATATTTGTAACAAAACCATCCAATTTATAAGAGCACAAGTATAATAACAATCACCAAAGCGATCAAACCAGTCATACTTGAACCCATATAAACCCAGTAGTCTAGGTGAAATCATGAAGGATCTCAAACAAACCAACATACAAACTATGATCATACATGATTCAACACAACCAATCACATGTTACAATAGGTTCACAAATTGTTCTCATACATCGAAGTTTCAACAAAGTTATTACAACTCAAATTTAGAAGTAGCGAAAGCAACATAGTTTTGAAACAACATCAAGATAGTTCAAATACATAGCCAGTTTAAGATCATCTCCAACAAAAGCATGTAGTTGAGATGATATAGAATGACCATGCCCTTAGGTCTTACTCTCCATCAACTATAGGAGTTATGCAATGCTTGTAGTAACCATGGTACATCATGTCATCTGCAACAAATAGGAATAAACCCTAAGTACGAGAATGTACTCAGCTAGACTTACCCGCCATAAACCAAAATAATAAGACACCAAGGAGTATGCAAGGCTTTAAAGGTGGAGTTAGCTTGACTAGCATTTTGAATAAAAGTTTAAGTAACATAACTTGGAGATGTAGTACCTCTAGCATCAATTTGGATACCTATTCAATTAAGCATCTCTAGATTAGCACCTGTACTAGAGCAATCACTTGATTAAGCTAACAAGCATTAGTAACCATATCGGTATAATAATTTGAGCAATCATCATAACCATCAAGTTTCCATTAAGTTACTCTACGTTATTCGCTGCTCAGTCAAGTTCTCACTATCTGGGAGAGACGGACGATTTGAATCGATTCCTACCCAGCTGGGGAATTTATTCCTAACACAAACCGAGGCACACCCCACTGAAGGTAGCCTTAGGTCACCTTTGGTACAATTTAGGACTAACTCGTGGGTCCAATTAGTGCCGCATCCTCAGAGATTCTACCAATATGCTAGGAAGATCGAGACTCAAACTCGCCCTTGGACTCATGCCATTAGCTCTCTGCACATCCTTACTACCTCCTAGTGTGCGCACTTTCACTTATCGGGGCCCGACCTGAATTGAGCTACTTGGCTTCATGGTCGTATCATCAGATTTGGCCAGCTAAGTGCTAGGCATGCATTCAATATGGCATGAGGACATACAACAAATCGGTCCTTAATCGACACAGATGGGGATATATAGGCACCCAAGACCTCCATGCCTTGTTGCTTCTCTATCACGATCCTGCCTGGTCTCCTTTATTCGTTGACACATGGTTATTTCCACGCTAGCAAATATAGCCAACCATAATTAGTTATCAGCCTATATCATGCAGGTGATAGGTAATCACTTGACTTCTACTGACTAAGCATATATTCGATCCTGGACCTATATAGGATTCAATATATATACATATATATATAGGAAGATATATGTAGCAAGTGGTTCCAATCAACTTCTAGTACTTAATGCATCAACATAAAAGGACTCAAGTTGATAGTTCAAAAACATAGGAGGCTTAGAATGCTCCGGGGCTTGCCTTTCACAAAGGTTGAGGGCTGATGATCTGGACATTTGGGCAACTATTCACCATCGGGCTCGAGCGGTTACAATGGTGGTTCAAGGTGGTAGAGTAGAGCAAGGCGGAGCTATTGGCACGAGTGATTGGACAATGGTGCTATGGTGGCAGTGAGCGAGCAGTGGCAAAACTCATGGCGGTGATGGTGATGGTGGTTGTGGCGCTGCTGCTTGGTGGGCGAGAGGGAAGGTGAGCGAGAGCGAGAGAGC
Organism: Miscanthus floridulus; assembly: GCF_019320115.1. Taxonomy (NCBI): domain Eukaryota; kingdom Viridiplantae; phylum Streptophyta; class Magnoliopsida; order Poales; family Poaceae; genus Miscanthus; species Miscanthus floridulus. Next base: position 41,118,082 of record NC_089585.1, read on the forward strand.
GAAGAATGGATTGAGCAACGTTGTCGCCTCACACTCCACTATGTTTCTACTCGACCGGCTAGGGCCAACACCGGCATACGACCGCCATGCAGGCGCGCATGGCCCTGTGGCAGATCGGGCACTGACGGCGTGGCGTTCGCGACCATCTGCCCTGACAAAATGACTAGCAACGCAAGTTCATCCACCTCTATCTCCTAATCCGTGGCGAGTGAGCAAAAACTCCATTACTAAAAGTTATAGAGCTATATGTAAACTCCAACTTTGCTTTAGGGAGCAACATCTAATTCGCCATAGTTTTCAAAATACAAAGCTCCAAAGTATGGTACATTGAAACTGAAAATCAGTCCCAGACTTAGAAAATTTCAAAGTTTTAAAACAACATTTCATTGCTACTTGTGAGCTATTTTTGAGCATGCTATGCACCAAATTAGGTCTTGACCCAAAAATAAAAGTTGTTACCCTAGTCAAGTGCTACAACTTTTCTTAAGGGTGCACAGCCATGCAAACACTCTAGGGTAAAGTTCAACTTAGGTCAAACATACAACTTGAAAATGGTAGCTTACAGTATAATCATGACTTAGAGGCCAAATTGGTCCAAGTCATGAGTACCAAAGTTGTTCCATGTGACATTCTAAACATGTTCAAGGTACTCCTAAGGTCCCAGAAGCATTTCACACATTGATCACATGTAAACCCTAGCCTAGGTATAAATTTAAGAGGCATCACAAGTGATATAACAAGGTAGTAAAGATACAATTTGACATGCTCATGCTCATGAATGCTCAATGATGCTTGTGCTCATGAAATGCCAATGCCAAATGCATGCTTAACACTAGGGTATTACAATATTTAGATTAAGTAGTTTATAGTTAGTATAAGTAGTTTTAATAGTTTAGGTTAGTTATTATGTTTTCAGACGAGTACAATCAGTATACTCATCCAAATTATATTTATCTGTATATACAATGAATCAATGACAAAAAGTTCTTTGAAATATTATGTTTCCTACTACAGTTATTGCTATCTATCTTTGATCCTTGCTATATTCTAGGAGATATTGCTACGTGATGAATGTTTTTTTTCTTTTTCTATATATATATGAATGAAAAGTAAAGACTATCATGTACGTTTCCTAGTTCTAGGAGAATTTAATAGCAGTTCAACTGCTGACAATAATTGTATTATAGCATTGGATTAGCGTGGCAATGGTCGGCTTAATACGGATATTGTTTACCTTATCACGCACCGTCCATTCTCGTTGCCGATCAATCTGGACCATCCATTTGGAAAAGAAACCTAGAACTACCTGGTTCGTTCCCCAACTCCCCCTCGGCCCTGTCGACGCATTGGCGGCTGTTGGAAACACTAAAAAACCCCAATACAAAGCCATCAGTTCTCCCCACCCATTGCTTCATCTTCATTCTCCCCACCAGTTGCTTCATCTTCATTCTCCTCACTAGTTACTTTAGCTTCATTCTCCCCACTTGCCTTTGCTTGCCCTGCCTCGAGCACCTTGCATTATCGTCGTGGACAATGCCTCTTGAAGGTTAGATGGATTCAGTCACCGCCCTGCTATTTGCAATTGGTCCCAATTGGTTCTGGGTTCAGTATCAGTTTTGTTCATATTAGGAATTTCTTCATTGCAATAGATGTCTTACTTCGGAAGAAGCCATTACAATGCGAGCAACCTTGCCTTTTGGTAGCTAGGGGTGGCACTAGGACCCCAGATGATATTGTTTGCTACTTGGGGATGAAGCATTCACCTGGACCGACTGTTGACTGTTGAAGCCGCCTCCTCGGACCACAAAATTTGACAAGAATCATTCAAGACCCTATTTGTGGAGAGATTTTTGTGCTTTGCAGGGCTGGACAGAAGGAGACATACTTTATAGATACAATGTGTCCATGGACAGAGATGCTATCATCTTCGCTATGGTTCACTACCTTTAGGCTTTTGGGACTGCATCAACCAATTGAGTATCTTAGCAATTGCCTACCCATCCGACATTAAGTCTTAGAATTTGTGAAACTTTTATGTTAATGAAGTTTATATGTACTAATGAAACCTTTGGATTATTATGTATGAGTACTAGCATAATGGTTGAACTATTACTTTGATTGACTAGTTAATTGAATCAGTTGGTCTTGATTGTGGTCCACATGTACACCTCTATGTAAGCATAGAGGATCCAAAACATGCCTTCTTCTATAGGCGGATAGTACCCTGAACTGACAGTGACAAAGCATTTCATCTTGGTAGGAGTCTAAGGGTTTTGAAGGATGTTTTGGCACCTTGGCAGGAGGCAAAAGTGTAGACAAAAGACCTAGGCTGACCTCTTCACTCAGAGTGTGCAACACTTTGAACCCTGACTGATCCATGGCTACATCTAGCTCCAACTCCTCCAGTGGTCGGCACCATCCTAGGGTGCTGTCGCGAGAAGAACACCTGGCTTCTAGTGGAGGAGGCTACAACATGAGGGGGCCACCCATTTCGTGCCGTGTTGAGAACCACCCCTACACATACTAGGCACCACTCTTGTGTCGCTACGGCTTGAAGATGACTCGGTGGATTTTGTGGAGTGATGAAAACCCAAGACATCGGTACCATAGATGCTGTAGGGCAAATAATGTAACTAGATTTCGTTCTTGTTCATTCTATTTTCACAATGCAAATGCTGAAATCCTAGTTGTACTTATGGTAATTTGGTTTTTTCGTAGCCCGACTTAGATTGCGGGTTCTTTTAGTGGCATGATCCCCAATATGGAAAATTTCTTAGGACTTTGATTTTGGATTTATGTAACAAAAATTGGGAGCTGAAGGCGAAGGCCATTGTTACAACAAATGAAGAACATCTGCAAGAGGATGAAGAGATTATGCCATAGATTGAAGAAATGGCCAGGGTTCCAACGAAGATGATGGAAGATTTCTTACCTTTGAGAAAGAAATAGTGCTTCCTATTCTTCTTACACCTATGTTGTACTTACCTTAGTTCTTGGCATGTTCATTGGCAAGATGCTTAGTTCACTGTAGTAGATTCAAGTATTACTTTATGATGTATCGGACTAAAATCTAACACTTTTGTACAACTATTGTTAAACTAAATGCAAGGTGATTATCTAGGTGTTCAATTTATTGAAATGTAAGTGCTAGTACATCCAAGTATCAATTAATGTGTCAGACTGAAATCTGTCACTATTGTACAACTATTGTTGAACTAAATGCATGGTGATTAACCAGGTGTTCAATTTATTGAACTGTAAATGATAGTATATCCAAGTATCAATTGATGTGTTGGAGGCATCCTACTTCCCTAGATACTAGGCCTTGGTACAGGGGCAACCAATTTATTGAACTGTATATACACTCCTATGGTCCTTCCACACCTTCCTCCATCCATTCCCCACTCTACACCCTTGCTGTGCTTCACCCTGCTAGCAGTCGGATGAAAGGTAGCCTCTCGTGTGCTCACTACTCCTTCACCTCCAACCTCGCCAGCGCACAAATCTTCAGTGTGCTGTACCCTGCTTCTATGCACCATCCGGATCTAAGGTAATTACACTAGATCTGCTCCTTCATCGGATTCTATATTCATTTGTATTGTTCTCTTGTGCTCTCTACTCCTTCACCTCCAACCTAGCTATAGTATTTTTGTTGGATCTATAGATGAAAATGCATCTTCTTGTTCTAGAGTTTGTGGCCTTGTATATCCGTGGAGTGTAGCTTATGAGCCTTATTGTCCCCAGTATTGGTTCACCAAATAAGTGATTTGTGAACAAAGTCGATGAGCTCAATGAAAGTGTACCAATGGATGTGGATGGGGTTGTAGTGGTCAAGGCTCGAGATGACATGGAGATTGACAATGACCCTATGGAGGTCGATAATGATCTGCAAGGATATTATGGAGATTCACAATGATCCCATGGAGGTCGACTAGGATCTACACTGGAGAATGATTAATTATGCAACCAATGATGTACATATGAAGGCATTTTAACTTTTGCATAGTGTCGGCCTATTAGTATCTGCATTTTAGCTTTCGGCATGCTTGTTAGCTTGGTAGTGTCCACCTACTTATTTGGTATGAATGTATGGAACTCAAGTTGGATTCCTTTCAATCCGAGTGTACTAACATTGTGCTTTCCTTATGTTTTCTAAGTGCATTGTTTGGCTTTCTTTCAATGTAAATCTATGTGCCCTATTATTCACCATCGAACTCAAGTTGGCTTCCTTTCAATCTGAATACTAGAGTTGTGCTTTTCTTAGTTTTCTAAGTGCGTAGTTTTGCTTTGTTTCAATGCCAAATGTTAAGATTGTGTGCCTTAGTGTTCATCACCGTATCATACGGTGATAATAGGACCCAGCCACCGATGATGGTACTATGCATTCACCGCCGCTTAGTTGCAAAATTTCCAATCCCGTGTTTAAACCCTCCCGCGTGAAACTGATGAAAGTTCGATTCCCTGCTTGACATAAAAGTTTCATAGAGAGCAAGCAACCCCTACCCCAACATCCCCCTAACCCTTCTCCACCCCCTGCCACCGCCCCTCCCTCCCCCCACACACATAGCTTTCTTGTCCTCATTGCTGCTGTTCATCATCGCCACTCTTGCTCATCACCACTACTCAACTCTTGCTTCGTGTCGGTGCACATTGCCAGCTTGACCGCATAGATCCACCTGATGCACGAACTCCTGCTGTCACCAGCATTACCACTCGTGCTCACCATTGCCAGATCCAAAGGCAAGTATAATAAGGCCTTACTTGGATCGCCGTCCCTTCTCCTCGAAGCTCATCTCCTTACTAATGTTTATTGATGCAATTCCACTGGTAGGGCGGCCTCATCTCTTCAGCTACTGGTGTCCTTCCAGATGGAGGCCCATGACATGAGGAATGTAGTGGATAGCCTCTTAGACAATGTGCTTGTCGACATCTTTAGCTACCTCCTCGCCCAATCCTTATGCTGCTGCAAGTGTGTTTGTCGGTCCTGGAGGCATGTCATCTCTGACTTCTATCAACGTAAGAAGCTTTCATAGACTATCATTGGTGATGCGGTGGCTAAAAAACGTAGATCTACATCGGAACTCCTGGTTTACTGTCAGGAATTTCCGGTGGTCGGGACTCCCAGCGTGAGCCAGTGACTTCCGACCGTCGGGACTTTTGGCGTACGTCGGGACTTTCGACTGCAGGGAAACAGAAAAACACCTCAACCTAAACTCACTCTACCATGAGGGGCAAAAATATGATGGACACTAACTTTTTCACAAGTGACTAGATTTCATTCAACCAACACAAAGCAATGGTCACTCATGAAAATTATAAAATAGATTTTGAAAGTGTCACACAATGTTTTCTTAATTCTTTTCTCCTAACTAGATCAAACAAAATGTGTGTGCAAGGTATCAAGCCATGTTACGAGAATTAATGATATTTAGTTCACTCCTCGAAGCATAAAATCTTGACTCATCTAGGGGCTTTGTGAAGATATTGGCTAATTGCTTTTCGGTGCTCACATGATGAATGGTGATATCTCCTTTGGCTTCATGGTCTCTCAAAAAATGATGCTGGATGTCTATGTGCTTTGTTCGAGAGTGGTTTACAGGGTTGTTTGCCAATTTAATGGCACTCTCGTTATCATACAAAAGTGAAATCTTGGTTAACTCACATCCAAAGTCCTTTAGTGTTTGCTTCATCCAAAGTAGCTAGGCACAGCAAGCGCCGGCCGCCACATACTCGACCTCGGCGGTGGACAAAGCAACAGAATTTTGCTTCTTAGAGCTCTAAGACACCAAGGACCGACCAATAAATTGGCAAGTCCCAGGTAGTACTCTTTCGGGTTACTTTGCAACTGGCATAATCCGAATCGGAATAGTGAAGTAACTCAAAAGTGGAGCCCTTAGGATACCACAAGCCAAGATTAGGAGTGTGCACTAAATATCAAAAAATTCTCTTAATAGCCATCAAATGACATTCTTTTGGATTACCTTGAAATCTTGCACACATGCACATGCTAAGCATAATATCAGGCCTAGATGCGCAAAGGTAAAGAAGTGATCCAATCATGGAGCGATATACCTTTTGATCGACGTCCTTTCCTCCTTGATCAAGATCAAGATGTCCATTGGTTGGCATGGGTGTCTTGATGGGCTTGGCCTTGTCCAAGTTAAACTTATTCAACTTGTCATTGGTGTACTTGGTTTGACTTATAAACATGCCATCCTTGAGTTGCTTGATTTGAAATCCAAGGAAAAACTTCAACTCTCCCATCATGGACATCTCGAACCTATTTGTCATAATCCTACTAAATTCCTCACAAAAGCCATATTATTACTACCAAATATTATGTCATCGACATATATTTGGCAAACAAAGATATCATTATTGACTTTGCGAGTAAACAAAGTAGCATCAGGCCTTTTCTATCTCAAAACCTTATTTGAGTAGAAAATCCTTCAAACAATCATACCAAGCTCTAGGGGCTTGTTTGAGCCCATAGAGTGCCTTGTCGAGCTTGTAGACATGGTTTGGATACTTGGTGTCTTCAAAGCCCGGTGGTTGCTCTACATACACCAACTCGAATAGGGGGCCTTTGAGAAATGCACTCTTCATGTCCATTTGATAAAGCTTGAAGTCATGATGGGTGGCATAGGCAAGTAGAATGCGAATTGATTCTAGCCTAGCCACCGATGCATAGGTCTACCCAAAATCTAAGCCTTCAATTTGAGTGAATCCTTGAGCCACCAACCTTGCCTTGTTCCTTGTTACCACATATGCTCATCTTGCTTGTTGCGGAAGACCCACTTGGTTCCAATCATATTTTGCTTGGGCCTTTCCACCAAGGACTAGACTTCATTCTGAGTGAAGTTGTTCAACTCCTCTTGCATGGCTATCATCCTATCCAGATCATCAAGTGCCTCTTCCACCCTACAAGGTTCCAAAGGAGAAACAAACGAGTAATATTCACAAAAACTTGCTAAACTGGGAACGTGTAGTTACCCCTCGTCGAATGCTCCCCAATATATTATCAACGGGATGATCCCGTTGAATGGATTGATGCACTCTAGGATGTGGCACTTGAGTTGATCTTTGGATAGGGCCATCATCATCATCATGGTCATGATCGATTGGAGGATCATAATCATGAGCTTGTGGAGGGTTGACTTCACTTCTTTCTTCATTTTGAGTTGAGGTTGAGCTTGCTCATTGTTGACACCATCTTCATGAGAATGACCTTGTGCTTCATTTGATCTCCCATCTTGATTATTTCTTGTTGCGGAAGCTTCACCATGTTCATTGGATGAAACATGATGAATGGTTGGATCAAGATCATCATGCACAACATGGTCTTCATCTTCGTCTTCGATGAGCTTTACTTCACCAATGGCAAGCTTCTTGATTGCTTTGTGTGTAGCTTCTTCATTACCTACAATCTCAACATTGACTTGCTCCTTTTGAGAGCCGTCGGTTTCATCAAAATTCATGTCTACCGTGATTTCAATCAAACCGGTGGTTTTATTGAAAACACGATATCCATGTTTGTTAGTACCATAGCCAAGCATGAAACCTTCATTAACCTTTGGTGCAAACTTAGAGCTTTTGGATTTCTTGTTAAGTATGAAACACTTGGATCCAAAAACTCCAAAGTAGTGCACCTTAGGCTTTTTACCGGTTAGAAGTTCGTAGGCAGTCTTTTCTCTTTTCTTGTGAAGATATAAGCGGTTGATAGCATGGCATGCCATGTTGACCACTTCCGCCCAATAGTTGGTTGGAGTCTTGTACTCATCCAACATTGCTCTTGCGGCTTCTATGAGCGTTCGGTTCTTCCTCTCCACAACACCATTTTGTTGTGGAGTGTATGGAACCAAAAACTCATGCTTGATTCCTTCTTCATCAAGAAACTCTTCAATGTTGGTGTTCTTAAACTCCGTCCCATTGTCACTTCTAACTCTCTTGATTTTGACTTCAAACTCATTTTGGGCTCTTCTTGCAAACTTCTTGAAGATACCTTGGACTTCACTCTTTTCACGCAAAAAGAATACCCAAGTGAAATGATAATAATCATCAACAATTATGAAACTATATTTGTTACCATCAATGCTTATATAAGTGACAGGTCCAAATATGTCCATGTGAAGCAACTCCAATGGTCTTTCAGTTGTCACAACATTCTTGATGGGATGTTTAGCTCCAACTTGTTTTCCCGCTTGGCATGCGCTACAAATCCTATCTTTCTCAAAAGAAACATTTGTTAGTCCAAGGATGTGTTAGCCTTTTTGAAGTTTGGCCAAGTTCCTCATCCCAACATGGGCAAGTTGATGATGCCATAACCATCCCATGCTAGATTTTGCCATTAGACAAGTCTCGGGTTTTACTCTATTTGATGTGAAATCAACTAGATAGAGTTTCCCTTTTAAATGACCCATAAATGCAATAGAGGAATCCTCCCTTCTATAGACTTCCACACCCTTATCCGTAAAGAGACAATTATAACCCATCTCACAAAGTTGTGAGATGGACAATAAATTGTATCTTAACGAATTCACAAGTAAAACATTTGAAATGGAATTATCATTTGATATAGCAATTTTACCCAAACCGAGGACTTCTCCTTTTCCATTATCACCAAACACAATATTTCCACTTTGATCATGACTTTGTTGGAATGATAGTGAACATGTCCTTCTCTCTAGTGATATGATTGGTGCATCCACTATCCAACACCCAACTTGATTCTGAATATTCCTATAAGGACAAATTAAGCTTTTGTTTTAGGTACCCAAAAAGATTTGGGTCCTAGGGGGTTAGTCACATAAAACTTGGGCACCCAAACACTCCTCATAATTTCCTTTCTCTTTTGGGCACCAACATACTTAACCACAATCTTGCCATCCTTGCCCCAACAACACATATAGTCACTAGCATAGCACCATGGAAGTGGTGCTTGTGGCTTGGGGACATCAGATTGCTTCGTCTTGATTGTCTTATTAATTGTAGGTTGGATCTTTGGAATGTAGACCTTGTTGTTGGCCTTGCATATTAGCTCATCAAGAGCAGCACCCTTGTTGAACTTCACACAAGGCACACCATTGATCATGTTCCTTCCATTGGCCTTTCCATCATACCTATTATAGCTAATGCCTTCCTTGATTAATGGGCGCCTTGATGACTTGTATATAGTCTTGTTAGATTGCTCTTGACACTTGCACCCATTCTTCAATATCATCTTCAACCTATGAATCTCCTTGTCTTTCTTCTCTAACTCAACAAGGTTAGTTGTATATGCATTCACATCCATTTTATAGCATCTTTTACAACCATCACTAGTGGAGACATTAGAGTCTTCGGTTGCCTTAGGAGAAGTTAAAGTGCTAGCCCAAAGAGTACTATAGTTTAACTCAAGATTTTGGTATTTTTCTTCCAAGTTTGTGAGGATTTCTTGAGCTATACTCTTCTCATTCTTAAGGCTAGCTACTTGATCATTAACCGAGGAATGTTCCTTAGTCAATTTCCCAATTGAGTTATTGGCTAATGACAATTCTATGGTTACAACCTTCATTCTTTTCCTCGGCGATAGATGCTTCAAGTGAAAGATTTTTCTCTCTCTCTTGAGTGATTATATCTCCTTACATCTCTAAGCATCTATCCCTGCTTCTCTAATTTCTTCATTAGCGTTTTTATTTTAGTGAAGGACTTTTTACTAAATTTCTTTATCATGGTTGCTTCAATTTCTTCTATGTTATCATCACAACTATCATACTCATCACTAGAGGAAACGGGTGTAGTATGTACCTTCTCCCCTTTTGCCATGAGACAAGTTGGGGTGTAGTAGTCATTGTCGATGAGGTTGGAGAAGAGCTTCGGTGGTGAAGATAGGTTGGGGAAGAGTTTTGGTGGTGAAGTTGAGTCGAGGAAGATCATGGTTGGTGAAGAAGAGTGGTGGATGGCAATGTTTGCAGCTCCCTTCTTCTTCTTCTCATCATCACTTGAGTCACTATCACTTGACTCTCATTCTTCCCCAAGATGAGCTTCACCTATCTTCTTGCCTTTGTTCTTCTTGTCTTCATCCTTGTCATGCTTGTGCTTCTTTTTCTCGTCAGGACAATCGGCTATGAAGTGACCGGTTTGACCACATCCATAGCAAAATATCTTTTTGAACCTTCTCTTTCCATCACCATAGGTCTTGCGGTTGCTTTTCTTCTTCATAAACTTTCTTAGATTTCTAATCACAAATGCAACCTCTGCATCAGAATCTTCTTCTCCACTTGAGGAATCATCCTTCACTTTCTTCTTCTTTTCTTGACTTAAACCTTGACCTTCATGTTGTTGAGTTGCTTTAAGGGCTGTACTCTTGTTGAATCCCATTGTATTAGGATTTTGATTGTGAGCATTGATTGCATGTTCATCTAGACACTCATGATGCTTGAGTTTTGAAAGAACTTCTTGAGGTGTCATCTCATCATAACCTGGGCCTTTCCATGATCATGGATGCTAGCATGTTGTTCTTGGCTCTATAGGTTCTCAACATCTTTTTAGCAACCTTGTTGTCATCCCATTCGGTGCTTCCAAGAGCTCTTATGCGGTTGACTAATGCCATGAGCCTATCAAACATGGATTGTGTTGTTTCATTTTGCAAGAATACAAATCTTTCCAATTCACCATGAAGTAACTCAATGTTGCCTTTTCTCACACTTTTATCTCCTTCAAATGACACTTTTAAAGTATCCCAAATTTGTTTTGAACTTTCCATTCCATTCACTTTTCTAAACTCATTAGGAGCTAGGCTTGACACAAGCAATGCTACGGCTTGTGCATTTTGATGGAGGTTGTGCACTTCTTCTGGAGTTATTTCTCTATCTTCATCGGTAGGAATCATCACACCAACATCCACAACTTCCCTAAAGTTTGCAGCAATGAGATGCATCTTCATCTTGTAAGACCAATCGGTGTATCTTGTTCCATCAAAGTGAGGTAGCTTGCCAATGTTGATAGACGGAGTATGTAGTGTTGAACCTTTTATGAGTTGTCCATAGTCAAAGCTCATGTTTGAATATATTCCCTTTCCATGAGCATGCTCACCGGCTCCAATATCACTAGCGACATCTTTGTTTGCTTCATTCTTGTCACTTGTATCATTCTTGCCACTTATTGCATCATCAACCTTCTTGCTTAATTCTTCCTTCATCTTGCTCATCTCATCTTGCATCTTTTTCATTTCATCTTGAAAGAACTTGACTTGAGCACCCATCAACTCTTTAGCTATTTTCTTGGCCATCTCGGTGGCAACGACTTGCATCTTGTCGGACTCTGACATTGTTTCTTCTCATGCGGTGAAGCGCAAAGAGAAGACCTTGCTTTGGTACCAATTGAAAGGATCTAACAATGCCTAGAGGGGGGGGGTGAATAGGCGTATCTAAAAATTAACTGCAAATGCTAAGTTCAAATTTGTCAGTCAATGTCGAAAGTCCCAGTGTTTGGGTCGGAACTCCCGACGTCGTCAGAAGTTCCAACACAAACATCAGCAGTCCTGACGCCTATGTGAACTACAAAAGTAGTGCCAAATTTAACTTTGCGAATAAATAATCTTACAACCCCACTTCCTAGTGGTTTGGTGAAGATGTAGGGTCACTCCCTTGACGCCGTAATGCCTCCAAACCATAGATCGAGTCCAAACCCTAAAAATGAAAGTTTGGGAGAGAAAGAGACAAACAAATACAAGTAATCTCTAGCAATCACAACAACAAGCACACAAGACACAATGATTTATCTCGAGGTTCGACAACCCCACAAAGGAGCTCCTATGTCCTTGTTGTTGAGGTGACCACCAAGGTCGGAGTCTCTTCCACCTCCTTTCCTCTCTCAAAGCGACCACAAAGGTCACTTGAGCTTTCCACTAAGAAATCAAGGGTAATACAAACTTCCCAAGGCTCTTCCACAAGATGGAAGCTCTTGGGCAACACCTAGCTGGCTAGGGGCAAGGCCCCAAGAGTAATAGACGCATAATCAACCTGGCTTGATGAAGAAATCAAGTGCTCAAGCTTTCCAAAGTGATGCTCTCACTTAATCCACTCTCCTTTCACTAAAAACCCTAAGGGAATCGAAGATTGGAGCAAAGGGGGAGCAGAGGGGTGCTTTAGTTGCTTGGGAGCTATTGAGCACGAAGTGGGTCAGCTATGAAATGAGTCCGTAACTGGTTAAAAGTGAAGGGGGTATTTATACTCCAAGTGAAAATCTAACCATTCAGATCTACGTTGGAAGTTCCGACGTAGATCTCGGGACTTTTGACGTTAACAGAAAACACTATTCACATAGGGTTAGAAGTCCACGCGTGCAAGTCAAGGTCGACACTCCTGACAAACTTCGAGACTTTCGATGGCCAGAACTTCTGACGTACGTCGAGACTTCTGACGTGCGCAGTTAAACAACCAGCCAGCACCGCTGATGCTGGGACTCCAGCTTGGGTCGAGACTTCTGAAAGTCAGAACTTCTGACATGAGTCGAGAGTTTTGATGAGCGCAGATAGTCGGCCAGCAGAACCATCGATGTCGGGACTCCTGGCTTGGGTTAGGACTTTCGACTGTCGAAAGTTCTGACTCATGTCGGGACTTCCGACGTCCATAGTCACCATGCAGGCTAAGTGACTAGGAGTCAGAACTTCCAGCAAGAGTCGTGACTTCGACTGTCGGGAGTTCCAGCTTACGTCAGGACTTCCGACACCGATAGTAAGAAAAATAATCTATATGCTCATGGAGTGCTAGAGTGTCTCTCTTTTGATTTTATTTTAATGCTTGAGCACTCTATCTTCCTCAGACCAACTAAATTTGCATCCCTCTTTATAGTGCGGTGGATCCTAAACTCAAAAACAAAATTAAAACCTTTGGAGAGCGTTTTGAGTTCGTCTGCCTTTTCAACTTCAAGAATTGAGGGATATCCATTTCATCTTTATCAACTCTTTGAATCTTTCATGGGACTAATAGCTGCGACATATCTCATTAAGTTCACATTAGTCCCTAATTTGGATGTCATCAATACACCAAAACCCACATAGGGGGCAAATGCACTTTCAGCCGGCTCCTGTTGTCGAGCTTCTTGAGGTTCGGCATGGTAACTTTGGCATGACCGATGCACCAAAACATGCGGAGATGGTGCACCACCAGTGTGCTCCTAGTTCATAGCTCAGTATGGGGTCTTGCCAACAAGGCTCTTGGACGAAGAGCAATTGAGGAGGTAGACTGCCATGGTGATGGCCTCCCTCCTGAACACGCTGGGGAGCCCCTTGGCCTTCAGAATGTTGAGTGTCATTCCCACAATAGGTTGGTTGTGGCACTCAACGATGCCATTTTGTTAGGGCGAATAGGGCACCGTTAGCTCATGTCACATGCCCAACTTGGCGAAGCAGTCAATGAAGTCAGTTGCGGTGACCTCCCCTCCTCTATTCATCCGCAACGCATAGAGTTTCTTGCCTATCTTGTGTACCACTACTGCCTGAACGTGCTTGGTGGTAGCGGGCGCTATATCCTTGGAAGGCAACAAGTAGAGCCACATATAGCATGAGTAGTCATCAACAAGGAGGAGGAAGTACTGATACCCACTAGACATTGGTAGTGTGATTGACCCATAGAGATCATCCTAAAGAAGCTGGAGGGCCTCTGTGGAGCATTGTTGTGCCTATTGTGGGAACAGGGAACATCGGTGCTTGCCGAATGAGGCAGGCTTTGCACACCTTGCTCGACCTGAGTCAACAATGGTAGGCCTTGAACCAGCACTAGGCATCCTCGTCAGAGCATGTTGCCAAATAGAGTGGGTGTGCAATGGTGACGTCAAGCACATACAGTCGCCTGGGGCTATGATGAACCTTGGCGAGCAGATGATGTTCTTTGTTATGGATGCCGTGTTCGATGAGGACATAGTACCCACCTTCATCTAGTTGGCCAATCAAGATGATGTTGGCGGTGAGGCATGGTAGGAAGTAGACATTATGGAGCGATCGGTGCTCGCCATTCTTGCTAGGAAGAGCATGGTGTCGAGCCCTTCGATCTACACGATGGAGCCATCACCAAAATGAATGGACCCTAGTGATGCCGGTGTTGATGTTGGTTAAGGCAACATGGGATCTCGACATATGGTTGGACGCTGTGGTATCTAAGATCTAGCATTTTGGGTCCTGATCCCCACTATCTCAAAGGTGGTGAAGACAGTTCTTGATGAGGTGGAGGATGGCACCATCACTCATCATCGAGATTGGAGAGAGTGGTGGCGATTTAGAGAGCGGTGGAGCTGGTGGTGCCTGGGTAAGCGGTGGAGGTGATGGTGCCTGCTGGAACGAGCTATCTAGCTCGTGGATCGGACCGCCTAGTAGGCAATAGGGTGGGCTCGTTATCCTGGGCTGCATGGGCCTACTCCTCATTCTTATTTCCCTATAGTCTTTGGCCCAGTGACCATTTTTACTGCAATGCTTGTAGACATCGTGTAGGCTCACCTTGCCTGCACTAGAGCCAGGCCCTAGAGTTGCCATTGCTGCTAGGCACCACGACCTCGGCCTCTGTCGTGGCACTTCATGGCATGGCTTGTATCTCCATATCCACCTCCTCCAAGGTGGTCTCCCCCACCTCTGCCTCCCCCTCCTTCACCTCTCATGCCACAGAGCCATAAGAGGCCCCTACCCCCGGTGAAGTCCTTGGTGAAGAAGAAAGTCAGCCGTCATAAAACAAAGCCCCCTCCGTAGAAGCTACCTTATGAGATGTCTGAAGAAGAATCAAAAGCTGGTGGCATAAAGTGATTTGGATAACTGGCAACAACATGTAGCAAAGTGGTTTGAACTTATGAGAAACCCACCAAAGCCACAGTACATAGCACAACAAGGACTAAGGAAAAGAATCTATGAACGCGAGAAAAAGCAGTGTGAGGCACGTAAGCCCTCACCATTATTGGACTATGAACACTCTCTTGACAAGTCATATAAGGCATCCTAGAAAGAGAAGAGAGCAGGGAAATATGTTGCATAGCTCAGGGCAACAATCTTTGTAATCTATCAACCCGCTAGTTGCTGAGGATGATTGTACAAATGCACAAGGTGGTCAAATCAATTTGGACCAACTCAGTAGCTTCATGGACACAATAGATCTCACACTACAACAACTCATGGGGGGAGCATCGATATCAACAACCAAGTTTGATATATTTTGGACCTATAAGTATGGCAGGAGTCTTGTCAACCCTAAGTCCTAGCCATCACTGGGTACGCAAATGTTCTTGTTAAACAAGTGGTACTTAGATGCGTGTGTGAAGAAAGAGGCATGGCTTCTTGCTAGAGTTAGACCAGAGCATTACTTCAATGGCTATGACCTTATACATATTGAGTTCAATGAATTACACCAACTATTACACTAGAACACTCTCGATAAATCTCTCCTCAGCTGCTGGTGTCTGTAAGTGATTCTTTCTACAATTTAAGTAACTTGCATGTTAGTTCGTTGTCTATATATAGTTATCCTCACACTATATATATTCTTTTGTACTATATATATGTAGGTATGAGATGTTGAAACTAAAGAAAAAAGGGACGACTGATGTTGGTTTCATGGATCCGAATCGCAAATTCAAGGGCACAGTTACTCCATATGATAGATGGCGACCTCAAGTGGAGAAGAATCTATTGAGGTTCTTAGATAATCAACATGATAGGACACTGATACTCTTCCCTTACAACTTCAAGTGAGTGTTAATGTCTTGTGCATATTTTATTTTGCTTACTCCATGTTGACTTTAGTTAATGAGTTATGCCTGTGTATAAACATGCAGCTTCCACTAGATCCTACTGGTCATTGATTTGCCCAGGAGTCATGTAAAAATCTTTGACTCAGCGAGAAAACCCTGAGAAGATTACCAAGATATGATAGATATTGTCTAGTGGTAATTTCATTCTCGCACACTGTATACTCTCTAATGCCATAATAGTTATATAACTCTATTTATTTATTTTGTTTAGCAGTGCTTGCGCTACATTCACTAAGAAACATCGTAATTGTAATTAGATCGTGCCTCTGGATATAGTCCAATACATAGTAAGTACTAGCTAGGTCACCACATCTTTCTTTAGTTCAATTCATTATTACCATGCTTCATTGGTTGATGATGAATCTTTTTCTCGTAAAGTGGTGTCTGCAGTAGGGATGAGGAAACAACTTATGTGGATACTACGTTTGTGAGTTCCTCATGCAAGCACTCAATGAAAATAAGTGAAGAGATCCTTGAAGTATGTAAAAATATACACAATTTATTTATTACCATTGTGTTGATATATATAATCATATATATTCATACTTTTCCTTTCATTTGAATTGAAGGTTGAATGGAGGAAGCAAAAGGTCCTATGAACTGACTAGATCAAAGCAATTCAAGAGGGATTGTCAGGATTTCTTATGGATGAGGTCATAGATCCCAAAGGTGAGTACTACTATGATAGAGAAGAAATATTACCTAGTAGCCATACGACTGAAGATTAGGATTGAATGAAATCACAGGGACATGAGTACAAGCTTTTTGTGACTTTGTTATGTACATATTCCATGCATGTTCAACCTCTTGAAATATTTGTATATATATAGTTTCATACATTTTAGTGTGTTATTTATGTATAATGCTCGAACAGAACCTTATACATATATATGGATGTATATTAGCAGCATGGAATTCGTATGCGAAAAGCTAATTGAAACAAAAAGAATTGAATTGAAAAGAAACCATAAAAGGAAAAGTAAAGAAATGAAAAAAATAACCTTTAGTACCGGTTGGAAACACCGACCAGGACTAAATGAACGAGCCCTAAGGCAAGGTCTGGGGGCCCATTTAGTCCTGGTTGGTAATAGCAACCAGGACTAAAGGTCCACTCTCAGTCCTAGTTCCTAGAACCAGGACTAAAGGGGTTAAGATTCTCTAATTAACTAGAATATCTTATTTATTTAATTATACTACTGTTGACGATGGTGGTCAGACGAAAATATTAAAGCGTGCATAGAGATAATCCAATAATTGTGTAATGCCGTCGGAGAGAAAGGAGAGAGAACTACTCGTATACTCCGTATGCGTGTAAGGGTTTGTTAGGCGATCCTCCATCTCGCAATTATTTGCGACAGCTCGAATGTGTACTAGCTACTCTCTCTCTCTCTCTCTCTCTCTCTCTCTCTCTCCCACTTTTTGTTGCTCCCCATCTTGTCTCCGAACTGGCCTCCATCCTCCCCGTTCTTCTGTTGTGATGGTGTGATGGGTCAGCTAACTCAATCATCATCCCCTGCATCTGCATGCAAAAGTCGTCGTTGCATGCCTGAAAAGTCCATGCATGCACGCGTGCCCTTCATCAGGAACAGAAATCCAGTCCAACTGGACCGTATACATACGTGTATCTTCGTCTCAAATTCAAGTCGTTTCCGTTCAATTCCATTTTTGCAGATTTGCTCCCGGCCCGCCGCTGAAAGAAGAACAAAATATCAAACTTGCTTTGACTGCGCTGACGCTTGGCTGCGACCTTATCCGTCCCGCGTCATTGTCATGAAACTTGGACGGGAGTGGCTCTCTCTCCCTCTCTCTCTCTCTCTCTCTCTCTCTCTCTCTCTATCCATATATATAATGGCTGTGCAATGATAAAGCAAGTTGATGCCAATGCCAATAAAACCAATCACCTAGTACTTGCTACCCCCGGTCAATGACGCTCTACTTGCGTCGTCCACTGCACACACGAAATCTCTCTCTATATTTTCGTCAAATCTGACGAGACACCAGGAGCAGTGGACACATTTACTAAAGCTGACGCGATCGTTAGGTACGTGACGGCCGGGCGTGTCAGCGGTAACTCAGGGTCAGGGACGGCCGGCGGGCGGGCGGCGGCGTGGCTTGTGCGCTGCGCACATATATACTACGTGACCGATCGTCGACGACGAGCCTTATCGTCTCTCGCTCGCCGATCCAAATACAACGCGTCCACCCGATGAGAAATCCAAATTATCGAACGTGTGCGCTGTGCGGCAACCCAGAAAAAGGAGACCGCTTGCTTTTCGATTTGAAGCAGGAGGTAAACGGCGAGTGCGTGCGTGCGAGCGATTTTAAAATACGGATCCTGCTCCAAATCATCGCATTTCGTGTAGTGGGGGTGCACCGGAAACACGCCTTTTTTCGAAGCGAACCACCGGAAACTGCCACTGCCCCTGCCCCTGCCCCTGCCCCTGCATCGCATCATCGCATTTGCATGCGTTCTTCCGCCAGGACTGCAGGACCCGCGGTTCGGTGCCGATGACAGTGGGTCCGTGAAAGCATGAGGGACCCACGTGCCATAGTGGGCGGGATCCACGTGAGTAGCGCCTTTTTCGCTTTCATCGCCTCATCGGAGGGATGGAAGGAAACAAGGAGGCCGGACCGCCGGAGCGCATGGTGTGGTGGTGTGGTGTGCGCATGTGAGAGGCCACTTGCGAAGCGGCCGCCGCACATGCTGGTGCTGCTGGACCCCCGGAACCGTGAAAATATAAAATGCTTCGCTCCTGGCTCGTTTTTATGCCGCAGGAAGGAAAAAGGAGTGAAAAAGGCAAGGTTTCTGGTTCTTGCAACAGATGACCAGTTGCGCACCCAAACCATCAGGATAAGCTTACTGTACCCCCCGAGTGTGCAAGATATTTCTTATTGTTTTTTTTTTCGCTTTCCTCTTACTGTTACGGTGGAGGGCGGCCGACTGCTTAGTTGCAGTGGCTGTTAGATAGAGTGTCTAAATTCGGAGTTCAGACAAAAGTGATCCGTGCTGAAGTAATTGATGAGATCAATGCGGAGAGTGCCTGCTGCCTTTTCCTATGTCAACGTATTAGGTGCAAACCAACTAACATGTATAGACTTAAAAACTATCGATCAGGACCACTAGATGCTGATCATAGAATGAGGGAGCTTAAGCGCAAAAAAAGGCCAGCGACGGGGGGGGGCTTAAACGCAAAAAAAAAATCCTACCTCTCACCTCATCTATTGGATCAGTATCTAGTGATCCTGATTGGTAGTTTCTAAGTTTGCACAGGTTAGTTGGTTTACACATGATACGTTGCCCTTTCCCTTTTGTTCAAGTATCACGTGATCTTAGCTAAGCTCGGCTCCCCCCCCCCCCCCCCCCCCCCACAGTGCACTCATAAGTAGTTTAAGTGTGTAGCACCATTCTTTTTTACTGAGCATATGTTGGGAAGACACATGATGGAATGACACACAAGAACAAACAATTTACATATTACATAACACGCATACGCATTTTTTTTCTACACCATGTCTCTTCTTGCTCCATCCCTTGGCTTCTTAGTAGGCCGTCCCCAACGCGAGGACGTCGCTCCACGTACGTTGCAAACCTCCATCTCATGTGAAATAGTGATTCCGCGGAGCAAAGTAATCATCTGCAGAAGTAAAAAGTGCTTCACCTGATAAAAGTTTGAAGCACCTGCTCTAGTATATGCGTTGTGATACGTTTTCACAGAACTGAGACAGATAGGACCGAAAAAGTTCTGACAAAGAAATGATGTTGGCCCTCTTCATTTGAAGAAATTTAGAGAAATTTAAATAAATTTGGAAAAATTTATGAGAGAATGAAACAATGAATTTTGGCTGTTTTTTTCACCAGCCGAACGGCGCCGTTCTTTTCTACTAGAACGTTGGCCTGCGCTACAAGAGAAATAGCTTCGCGTGCTCCCAGGCTTCGTGTCCACCAACTTTTCCCCGAAGCCAATACCAACGTTAGCTTGGCCCATTTATTTAAAATCTCTATTAAACTCTATGATCTATACATGTACATTAATGGTTTTTATACCATATGGGAATTTAATTGAGAGGCGACTCTACTTAAATACCTGATCATTGATCGATCTATTTGAGAAGTAAAAGTGAATCACCTGGATGCCACACGCGCGCGCGCCGCCGCCCGGCCCGGCCCGAGCCCGTGGGCGTGGGCGGGCGAGGCCTTTATTTTTGAAACTCTGTTTCCTGTGACGAATTGATTGGAGGAGTTTCTGCTAACTCCCGTGACTTCTGGCTCTCCGTCTCCGTCTCTCCCGCCGCAGGAAGGGAGGTGTGACCCCTCGGTGCCGTCGGCTTCTCGTCTTCTGGCCTCTGCCTATAAAACAAATCCTCCCCTCACGGTTAAGCTCTCTTGGCGAAGTACACCACTTTCCAGCAGCGCAAGTTCTTCCCGTTCCACCTCCGGCGAGCACCAGAGATGGAAGAGTAGGCCTTCGGAACGCGTCTCCGTCGTGGGCTTCACCTGCTCGGGTGAAGACGGGCAATTACGTTTTTGGGGAGTGTCGGTGGTGGCACGACTACTCGCTGGTGAACCTGTAGCGATGCCTCTTCACGGCGTCCTTTTCTGCACTGCATCGAGCGGGACGACTACAACAACAAAGCACCATCATGGCTTTTCCTGGTGCGAGCGGCTCCGCCGCAGGGTATAATCTCCTTCACCCTCTTCTGAGTTTCATCATCAATATCATGATGTTCCTAGGCAATACTGCTTTCATATTCAGCATGCTCTGTTTGGTTGATTTGGATGATTATGCTAGTATTGGTTTTCTGGTTCCTTTTAATTTTGTGATCATCATGATCTTGATATTTGAGAACACATCTTTTATATTTATGATCATGTCTGTGATGCTTCAGCTATGTAAAACAATGTTTCACATATGTTTCGGCTCCATAATTTGTCTTATCATCATGTTAACATTTGTCATGAATTGTTTCTGTCTTTTTATTCATGACTTCACTCTCATTTTTATTGCGTTATTTTTATGGATTAAAATAAATATGAAAATGCCTTATTCTTCAACATTCCAAAAACGTAATTTCAGGCCATTTTCATCTGTTGGCTTTGCGGGCATGCTAAAGCCTACGTCGTTTGAGGGCACTCACTACAAGAGGTGGCGTGAGAAAGCCCTTCTGTGGTTGTCGGCCATGCGCTGTGGTCATGTGCTCAATGAGCAGCCTGCTACTGTGAGATCCGATGAGGATGAGCAGGCTTGGGGACATGCTGAGACCATGTGCAAGGCTGCACTGTTGAGCATCATCGATGATTCTCTGGTTGATGCCTACATACCACTCCCGACTGGCAGAGCTGTGTGGGAAGCCCTTGAGGCCCGGTATGGTCTTTCCGACGCCGGTTCTGAGCTGTACATCATGGAACAGTTCCATGACTACAAGATGGTTGATAACCGTCCTGTAGTCGAACAGGCTCATGAGATACAGGGACTGGTGAAGGAATTGGAGCTGTACGGCTGTCCTCTCCCTGACAGGTTCGTGGCAGGGTGCATTATTGCTAAGCTGCCACCTTCTTGGACTGATTTTGCTACTACCTTGAAACACAAGAGGCAGCAGTTTAGCATTGCTGAACTTGTTGGCACTCTTGATGTTGAGGACAAGGCAAGAGCAAAGGATGTTAAGGGAAAGAGCAAGGGCAGGAATGGTGAGGCGACTACTAGTGCACATGTGGTGCAAAAGTTTTGTCCTAAGCCACAAAAGAAGAAGCCCCAGCTGGAGCTTAAGCAGAAACCCACTACCTTCTTCAAGAAAGGTAATAATAAGAAGATGGGATTAGACAAGGCAAAGATGAACTGCTTCACTTGTGGAAACACTGGGCACTTCTCTAGAGAGTGTCCTGAGGCTAAGTGGAAGCCCCCACCAAAGGCGAAGACAGTCAACACCATTGAGATTGATGCAGACGCTTCTGGGTACGGTAATTTATCTGCATTTACAGTTTGTTACTCACCTGATTGGTGGGTTGATACAGGTGCAAATATACATGTGTGTGCTGATAAGTCCTTGTTTTCTTTTTACTAGGTCGAGAGGAGTGGAGCCTTGCTGATGGGGAATGGCGCGCGTGCTGGTGTTCATGGTGCTGGTACGGTGGATCTGAAGCTTACTTCGGGGAAGACCGTGCAACTCAAGAACGTGCATCATGTCCCCTCAATAAGGAAAAATCTTATTAGTGGCTCTCTGCTATGTCGAGACGGTTTTAAACTTGTGTTTGAGTCGAATAAATGTGTTATGTCAAAGTATGGAACCTTTGTTGGAAAAGGCTATGAGAGCGGAGGCTTGTTCCGCTTGTCTTTGGTTGATACTTTACCTCTTGCAGTGAATAATGTCGTTAATAACGTTAATGTTGAGATGAATGTTTGGCATTCTCGATTATGTCATGTTAATTTTGGTTGCATGTCCCGCTTAGCTGGTTTGAATTTAATTCCTAAATTTGACGTTGCCAAAAGCTCCAAATGTCATACATGCGTTGAGGCAAAACAACCTCGCAAGCCTCACAAGGCGTTGCGGCGAGAGAGTTGGCACCACTTGAACTCATCCATTCTGATATTTGTGAAATGAACAGAATTTTGACAAAAGGTGGTAAGAGATACTTCATAACGTTCATAGATGATTGCACTCGATATTGCTATGTGTACCTAATTAAAACAAAAGATGAGGCATTACATTATTTTAAAACCTTTAAAGCTGAGGCTGAGAATCAACTTAAAAAGCATATCAAACGGTTGCGGTCCGATCGCGGGGGAGAATATTTCTCTAATGAATTTTCTGAGTTTTGCGCGGTGCACAGTATAATTCATGAGAGGACACCTCCATACTCACCACAATCCAATGGGATTGCTGAGAGAAAGAACCGCACTCTAACTGACTTGGTGAATGCCATGTTGGAGACAGCTGGTTTATCTAAGGAATGGTGGGGTGAGGCAATTTTAACTGCGAATCATGTCCTAAATAGAGTGCCCACAAAGAACAAAGAAATCACTCCATTTGAGGAATGGGAGAAAAAGAGATTAAATATTTCTTATCTTCGCGTTTGGGGTTGTTTGGCCAAAGTGAACATTCCAATAAACAAAAAGCGAAAGCTTGGACCAAAAACTGTAGATTATATTTTCCTAGGCTATGCCATTCATAGTGTGGGCTATCATTTTTTAATAATAAATTCTAGTGCTCCTGATATGGCTGTTGGAACGGTCATGGAGTCTAGAGATGCCACGTTCTTTGAGAATGAATTTCCAATAAAAATAGGTGCATCTAGCGTGTCTAGTCATGATCCTATTCCTGAACTTCATGAATCGAATATACACGCTGATGATAACACCCATGAGCTTGAGCAAAATCCTGAGGAGGATGATAATACTGTCACTTGAAGGAGTAAGAGGCAAAGAGTTGCAAAATCCTTTGGAGAAGACTTTATTATATATCTTGTGGATGACACTCCCACAACCGTTTCTGAGGCATACTCCTCTCCTGATTCTGACATGTGGAAGGAGGCAGTGCAAAGTGAGATGGACTCCATTATGTCCAATGGGACGTGGGAAGTGGTTGACCGTCCATTTGGTTGCAAACCTGTGGGCTGTAAATGGGTGTTTAAAAAGAAGCTGAGGCCTGATGGTACAATTGAGAAGTACAAAGCTAGGCTTGTTGCTAAGGGTTATACACAGAAGGAAGGTGAAGATTACTTTGATACTTACTCACTTGTTGCTCGATTGACGACCATTCGTGTGTTGCTATCCCTAGCTGCCTCACATGGTCTTTTCATTCATCAGATGGATGTTAAGACAGCCTTCCTAAATGGAGAGCTTGAGGAAGAGATCTACATGGATCAGCCTGATGGGTTTATTGCAAATGGTCAAGAGGGTAAAGTTTGTAAGTTATTGAAGTCCCTGTACGGCCTAAAGCAAGCCCCCAAGTAGTGGCATGAGAAGTTTGATAAAACTTTAACATCAGCCGGCTTTGTTGTGAATGAAGCTGATAAATGTGTATATTATCGGTTTGGTGGTGGTGATGGTGTGATACTATGCCTATATGTGGATGATATATTAATATTTGGCAACAATCTAAATGTGATTAAAGAAGTAAAAGATTTTTTGTCGAGTAACTTTGAGATGAAAGACTTGGGAGAGGCTGATGTTATTCTCAACATTAAGCGGAAATGGTGGGGTAACTCTTATGTAGTCTCACTATGTGGAAAAGGTCTTGAACCGATTTGGGTACAGTGAGTGTACGCCTGCTCGTACTCCATACGATCCAAGTGTTCATTTGAGGAAGAATCACAGAATTGCAAGAGACCAATTGAGATATTCACAGATAATTGGTTCTCTTATGTACCTAGCTAGCGCAACCAGGCCTAATATCTCATTCGCTGTAAGCAAACTGAGCCGGTTTGTGTCAAATCCGGGAGATACTCACTGGAATACTCTTGAGAGAGTGCTGCGCTATTTGAAAGGGACAATGAGTTACATCATTCACTTTTCCGGGTATCCGAGGGTACTAGAGGGTTATTGTGATGCTAATTGGATTTCTGATGCGGATCAGCTGTATGCCACGAGTGGATACGTGTTTCTACTTGGAGGTGGTGCTGTTTCTTGGAAGTCTTGCAAGCAAACTATCTTAACGAAGTCTACAATGGAAGCAGAACTGACCGCATTGGATACCGCTAGTGCTGAGGCAGAGTGGCTCCGTGATCTCCTGATGGATTTGCCGATTGTTGAGAAACCAATCCCGGTAATTTCCATGAACTGTGATAATCAAACTGTGATCACTAAGGTAAACAGTTCTAAGGATAACATGAAGTCCACAAAGCATGTGAAGAGACGTTTGAAGATTGTCAGAAAACTGAGAAACTCCGGAGTAATTGCATTGGACTATGTCCATACATCAAATAATCTGGCAGATCAATTCACTAAGGGTCTGTCACGCAATGTGATAGAAGGTGCGTCGAGGGAACTGGGTTTGAGACCCACATAGAGCCATCAACAGTGGTAACCTATCCTATGTGATCGGAGATCCCGTGAATTAGGATGGCAAAACAAGCTGTTGATTGACTGAGGGAGAGACCCCTTAGATTATAGCTCAGTTCGTTGGAGATGCACCGTCTCTCCAATACTGTTAGGCAGGATGATTAAGTTCTTAATGTGATCCGAGCGGCTTGGTATAGCGGGGATGTTGTCCTACAGAACATCCTATAAGGAACACACCTATATGAGCTCGATTGCTAGTCACAATCTATGAGATATGGGTAATCTCTAGATGCTCATGGAAAGGCCTCGAAGTGTGACTTATATGCTTCAAAACAGAGGGAAGACACTTGGCAGCCTAGTATTAGTTAAGAGGCTATGTGAAACTCATCTCGCACAAAACTGTCAATTCAAGGTTCTGTCCATTGTTCAGTTGTGGATGAGTGTAGCTAGCTTTCTAGATGGATGTTCAACTTAACAGTCTCCATTGAAACACTGGTATATAAAAGGAATGTGGTTCTGAGAACTTCAAACTGCGTACCCTAGAGTTTGGTGGGGATTGTTAGATATTATGGGCTTGGCCCATTTATTTAATATCTCTATTAAACTCTGTGGTCCGTACATGTACATTAATGGTTTTTATACCATATGGGAATTTAATCGAGAGGCGACTCTACTTAAATACCTGATCATTGATCGATCTATTTGAGAAGTAAAAGTGAATCACCTGGATGCCACACGCGCGCGCGTGCGCCGCCGCCGCCACCGCCCGGCCCGGCCCGAGCCCGTGCCCGTGCGTGTGGGCGTGGGCGTGGCGTGGCGAGGCGAGGCAGACTTCTGGCTCTCTGTCTCCGTCTCTCCCGCCGCAGGAAGGGAGGTGTGACCCCTCGGTGCCGTCGGCTTCTCGTCTTCTGGCCTCTGCCTATAAAACAAATCCTCCCCTCTCGGTTAAGCTCTCTTGGCGAAGTACACCACTTTCCAGCAGCGCAAGTTCTTCCCGTTCCACCTCCGGCGAGCACCAGAGATGGAAGAGTAGGCCTCCGGAACGCGTCTCCGTCATGGGCTTCACCTGCTCGGGTGAAGACGAGCGATTACGTTTTTGGGGAGTGTCGGTGGTGGCACGACTACTCGCTGGTGAACCTGTAGCGGTGCCTCTTCACGGCGTCCTTTTCTGCACTGCATCGAGCGGGACGACTACAACAACAAAGCACCATCATGGCTTTTTCTGGTGCGAGCGGCTCCGCCGCAGGGTATAATCTCCTTCACCCTCTTCTGAGTTTCATCATCAATATCATGATGTTCCTAGGCAATACTGCTTTCATATTCAGCATGCTTTGTTTGGTTGATTTGGATGATTATGCTAGTACTGGTTTTTTGGTTCCTTTTAATTTTGTGATCATCATGATCTTGATATTTGAGAACACATCTTTTATATTTATGATCATGTCTGTGATGCTTCAGCTATGTAAAACAATGTTTCACATATGTTTCGGCTCCATAATTTGTCTTATCATCATGTTAACATTTATCATGAATTGTTTCTGTCTTTTTATTCATGACTTCACTCTCATTTTTATTGCGTTATTTTTATGGATTAAAATAAATATGAAAATGCCTTATTCTTCAACAGTTAGCCCGTGTTGTTGCTGCCCTTAAGCACTTAAGCAAGGGTGTTTGGTTCCTTCTGTTAAACTCTAGTCGCTGTTCCATCGAATGTTTGGACACAGTGTTAAATATAGACTAATTACAAAACTAATTACACAGTTTACGACTAATTTACAAGACGAATTATTTAAGCCTACTTAGTCCATTATTTGACAACGTTGTGCTACAATAAATATGTGCTAACGATGGATTAATTAGGCTTCATAAATTCGTCTCGTGGAGTACTGACGGGTTCTGTAATTTATTTTTTATTAGTATCCGAACACCTCATACGACACCCTCATATGATACCTCCTCAATTTTAGTCACCGGACCGAACACCCTCTGAGCTCATATATGCACCCTTCAACCATCATCTCCTGTGGACTATAGCAAGCTTCCCACCTTCATTTACCATATACAATCGAACCCTTCCTACCTTTCCTTTCACGACGTGTCTTGCTTAGTCGTTCTTCACTTATCCTTTTCATTTGGCATCCATGTATCCGCGCGGGTATTATTGTCCATGCTACCCTATAACGCCCACGTACATCCTCATGAGCACTAGGTACACATGGTTATCTTTTCATGAACAAAGACAGATCTAGCGGTGGGGCGGATAGGGGCTCAAGTCCTCTATCATCTTCGTGACAGTGGAACCCTTCTTTACGTATTTTCTAATTTTTATAGACATGGAGATCTAGAGAGGTTGAACATGACTTGAACCTCTCTTCCATTAAATTCTAGATCTGTCATTGTTCATGAACCTCGACACCTTGAACTCTATTTTTCCATCCTCTATCTTAACAACTTCTACACAGAGATAAGAGGCCATAAGGGTGCGTCATCTAGAGTATAAGCATCACAAAGCACAAGTCACACTAATTTCTATGCAAAATTAACCAAATCGTATTGGTCACAACTCACAGCTAGGGGTGAAAATGGTAATGATATTTTTCAACCATACCCGAGACCAAATTCGTTTAGAGCGGTTCAGATATATCCGTATCCGAGTCCGAATATTCAACATTCGATATCATATCCGTATCCGAATACTCAAATCGCATATTTATGATGTCGATATCCATTCGTATCCTATCCGACATATCATATACTATCCGTATTCGAATCCAAATCTAAATCTGAATATAAATAAAAAACAAATGTAATATGAGCATTATCAAACGATATTCGTCCGTCCGATTTGTTCTCATCCCTACTCACAGCAGGGATGCAACCGTCAAGTTACATGCGCCCCACTACCTATGCATACAACATATATCTGCAACGCGGCCATATGCGAAGATATGGCATACCTGTTAGCTAGGTCGTATTCGGCATATAAGCCATGACTTATCAGCCAACGAACAATATTTTTCTCTCACACTAAATTAGCCAACATTACTTTCAATCATGGCTTATAAGCCAGATAAGCCCAAATGCATATGGCGGTGGCAACTGTCAACAGACCCGGGGGGTAATGCCGTACGCGTATCGCGCATTCATGGGCTTCTGCTCCTTAAGGCCTTGCGGCCTTGGAAAAGGATCGCTCCAGTGCCCAATCGTGCTGCCGTCGGGAAGACCGGATCCCTGGTGCTGGACTGCTGGTCCATTCCCCTTAAATTGCTTTTTGACAAAACGAGGCACCGACAAGTGACAACGATTATTAGTTTGAATTGGGTGCCCTCGTATGTTTCTGTATTGAAAGCTGCAGCTTTGGGATTGCTTTATTAACTTAAAGTATTCTTCTCTGATGTATTCCAAATTGATATTTTGGTGCGCCGAGGCATTTTGTTTACTTTTAATTCATACCTAGCCATCTCGCATCATTCTCGCATGCATATCTCATGGTCTTTCATCAACGCTAGATGGCAACACAGTACTACCTCCGTCCTAAAAGTGCAATTTTAGTTTTCTACCAAGTCAAACTATCTCATTTTGACCAAATATGTCTTCAAAAAAATAATATTATTTATGATACTAAATAGTTATGATTAAATTCATCATGAAATAATATATGTTTATAGTATATTTATTTGGAGTCATAAATATTACGATAATGATCTAACACGGGTGTCCATCCGCGACTCCCATCCGGACGCGGCTCCACAGGAGCGGGGCCTATCTTTCTCAGAAAAAAAACAAATCCCCACTTTCTGCTTATCCGCCTGGCCCCGAAGCAGCGTGGCCGCTCGGACCTTCTGCCCCCTTCCCCACCGCGCGCTCATCGGGCTATCGTGCCGTGCCCTGTGCCGCCCACGTGCGTCCCAGTCCCCTGCGTCGCTCGCTCGCTCGTCGTCCGTTCGCCGCCCATCGCCGTTGGGCGCACCGTTGACACTGCTATGGCCATTGGGGCGCATGTGCCGTGGCGCCTCAGGTCTTCCTCAGTCGAGCCAAGGGCACCCACGAGCGTGCCCCGTGCTGATGGTGCTCGCGTGCCGCCGCTTGCCGCCAGATCCCACCCCGACGACCGGAATCGACCGGCCCCGGCTTTCCCCTCCCCTATGTTGCAAATATATGTTTCGGGTGTTTCAGATGTTTCAGAGGTATGTTACAATTGTTATATATGGATATTGCAAAAGGAGACTGGGATATTGCACATGTTGCATATTTTTGCAAGTGTTTTCAGTGGTATGTTGCAAGTGTTTTTTTAAACGTTTCATCTGTTTCAGACGTTGTTGCATCAAGTGTTTTATCTGGATGTTCATATGTTTCACACACATGTTGCAAGTGTTTTATCCGGATGTTGCATATATTTTCACACACATGTTGCAAGTGTTTTATCTAGATATTGCATATGTTTCACATTGCAATAGTATGTTTCATATGTTTCATCTATGTCTGACGTATGTGTGCATCCAAGTGTTTCATGTTGCAAGTATTTTATGAGGGCACGGTGAGTGATGGGTGCATGGCACGGGTGACGGGGGATGGGGTGCGGCAGAGCTGGGGACCGGCTGACAGGGGCGCAGCGAGCTGGTGGGCGGTTCTCGGGTCCCGTCCACGCGGAGAGAGAGAGAGGAGGGGGTTAGGGGAATGAGCAGGGCGCACGAGGGTAGGGTGCGCGTGTGAGGCAGCAGCGGGTTGCGCGGCCGTCCATTCGGACACGAGGAGCGGCGGGCGCAGCGTCGAGGAGCGGGGTGCACGTGCGAGGCGGACAAAAGGCGGGCTGCACGGCGTCCGGACTTTCGGGCACTAGCCACGCCCTAAATATTAATAATGTTTCCTTTATAAACTTAGTGAGACTTAAAAGTTTGACTTGATCCAAACCTACAGTTGCATTCTTTTTGAAACGGATGTTGTTTAACACATCCAAGGCAGGGATCAGGGACGCCTGAATAGGGACGATCATTATATATTATCCAGCGAGCATTGACAAGTGCCAGATAAAAGATTTTATCTTATATAATAACTACTACCGGTGGCTGTGCTAGGAAATGCTATTGTTGCAACAGCCTGCAACGTCCTCCCCTGCCCTTCCTCGTTGCGTTTGTGCACGTACAATGCTAGAGAAAGGAGTTCTTTAGCATATTGTGGGACCAAGCTTCCTCTAGTCTGCATTCTCATCCTAGCTTGTAGAGGACAATTTCAACAATGGTGAGTGAACTGGCCAACACCACCAAGATCAGAGGGAAATAACTACCATTATATCCGTTCACCCATTTCGGAATATATAACACATATGGCTCAAATAAGCACGAAGCAATCAACATAGCAAATCAAGGTACAATAGTGGAAGTTTATCTGCTAGTAAGACGTGGTTTTGACTTGTGTGATCCAATGGTAGAAATTTTTGGCCATTAATTGTCTTCTTTGCGAGACATGGTTCCATGATAATGTGGAAGACATTTTTCAAATAAAAAACACAAATGGTACTATGTTTTATTCATAATGTCACCTTAATTGTTGTTGGTGAGAGAAAATTTTAAAAAGATGGGAAGAAGGATTGGGTGAAGGTGATATAATGCTTTTATGCATAACTGAAAAAGGCGCAGCCTGTTGCTGGAGACAAGCTAATTAAGAGAGCGGTTCACTATTATTGCCACACCTTGTTTGTCATAGCACTCCTTGATTTGCGATCTAAAGAAACTACCTAATAAGTAGTAATAACAGTTTTAAACTGTGTATGCCTCACATCTCCAAGAAAAAAAAAACTGATCAATTCAAGTAACGTAATAGGGTTGGAGTCGTCTCTCTCAAGGAATGAATCCAGATCGACCATGCATGTTTCTCGGCCAGTGAGCGAGCATGCTTGAAACATAGGATACTTTGGGTACCAAGTGGGAGCTACATACCCTGTTAACCAGTTCCTAAATAGCCTCCAAAGTGGCAGCGCCACCTAAACTTTTTGGGGGTATCATTTTCCTAATAGTTTTCTCCTTCAAATAGTTAGTTTTGCAGTTAGCTGCCCGCAACCTTTCTGGTTTCTGTGCTGATGATCATATCTCTCCAACTCCGACGACGACGCATGTGTCTCCAAACCAATGTGGGTGTTAGGTGGAGGAGAAAAGGATGGCCAGCCCTATGCAAGTTGCTGCTGCTGCCTGCTGCACAGCACAGCTCCAGCCGTGAGAGTCGATCGCCATGTTCGTTTGGCTGATAAGTCATGGTTAAAAGTAGGGAAAATTGGTTCTGTAGCACCGAAAGAACTCCGCTTTCGTAAAATACCATCGAAAGATATCCGTCACTTAAAATACCAGCGAAAGGATATCCTGTTAACTAGATGTAGCATTCCGTCACATTTGGAGATCACACCGTGATTGCTCCGTCCTCCTTTCATCCCATACTGAGCTCAGGACGACGCCGACGAGGCCACGACGCTGGAGCTCGCCTCGGGCTTCCTCCCGCCCTCCTCCCCGTCCCGCGCTAACCGGCGATACTCGGTAATAACGACGAGCTGTTGATCGTGGACCTGAGCAGGAACTCTCTAACTGGCTCTCTGCCTTCGTCGCTAGGTGGTCTCACGGGGCTCCTGAAGATGGACCTGAGCAACAACCTGTTGCAGGGCAGCATCCCGCCGGAGCTCGCGGGGCAGAAGAGACTCACACTGCCGGACCTCCGGAACAACAGCCTGACCGGCGGGCTGCCCCAGTTCGTGCAGGGCATGGCATCGCTGCAAGACCTGCTGCTGTCGAACAACCCGCAGCTGGGCGGCGCGCTGCCGCAGTCCGGGTGGGAGACGCTGGCGGCGAACCTGGCCACTCTGGACCTGTCCAACGCCGGCCTCGTGGGAGCCATACCGGCGTCCATGGCGGCGCTGACGGGGCTCCGGTTCCTGGCGCTGGACCACAACCGCCTGACGGGCGCCGTGCCGCCCCAGCTCGCCCAGCTGCCCAGCATCGGCGCGCTGTACCTCAACGGCAACAACCTGACGGGGGCGCTGCAGTTCTCGGCCGGGTTCTACCAGCGGATGGGCCGGCGGTTCGCGTCGTGGGACAACCCCGGGCTGTGCTACAACATCGTGGCCGTGGATGCGGCGCACGCGCCGTCAGGCGTGGTCGTGTGCAAGGACCTGCAGGAGCCCAGCGTGGCGTGGGACGGGGAGGAGGGTGGGAGGAAGCCCGAGGCGAGCTCCAGCGTCGTGGCCTCGTCGGCGTCGTCCTGAGCTCAGTATGGGATGAAAGGAGGACGGAGCAAGCAATCACGGTGTGATCTCCAAATGTGACGGAATGCTAGATCTAGTTAACGGGATATCCTTTCAATGGTATTTTAAGTGATGGGTATCTTTCGATGGTATTTTACGGAAGCGGGGTTCTTTCGGTGCTACAGAACCAATTTTCCCTTAAAAGTATTGCTGATTGATTTGTTGTGAGAGAAAAATACTATTCGTTGACTGAAAAAAGTACGGCTTATATAAGCCAAGCGAACAGGGCGAATGCAGTAGCTTTCCCATCCCTGCATCTGCATCTGCTTATCCCTCTTATCTCTCTCGCATCGTGTGGGAGGAGGACTAATGATAGCAGTCCGTTTGGGGCGTAGCGTGGGTACTTTGTCTATTTTTGTTTAGGTTTCTACTATTTGCAATGTGATGCCTACTGGCATGCACCTTAGTCGCATGTGTTTGGACTGTACTGTATGTGAAGATTAGTCGACCATAGACGGACGGCAGTAGTTTCTTACTTTCTTTGAGCCACTAGACCAGCGGCATGAGTTTTGGAACCGATGAAATGCTGACATCTAGAACAGATGTCTTTGGTTTGTATCTGAAGAGTAGTGAAATCATCGTGGGCAAGTAGAGTGAGTGCTGGCCTGAAAGTGGAATCATGGAAAGCCATGCCAATCAGTTTATCAATTTGCGTAGATTATTGTTATTGCTGCTGCTGTATGTATGATCATTACGCTACCACTAATGATTATTCTTGCCCTCGGAATGATGAATAAAGCTGCTGCTTTGGCGTGTGCGTGTCTGGAGATAGCAACTCTGAGCTTTGTTCTTTGTATATTTTTTTTTTGCTTCTCCTCCTGCCCATCAAGACGAATCCGTCCTACTCTCAATTGTATATTGTGCGTCTCCGTGCCGCTCCTGAAATACAGCGCTCCAACCTTTCGCTTGTAAGCAGTACGTCCACGGCTGGGTGATGGAATGGAATGAAAAATTGATGGCGGAGTTGGAGGCTTGGCAAGCTATTCAGCCTGGTTGGTTTTAGCCAGAGTTTATCAGTCAGCCAATAATGTTTTTCTCTTACAATAAACCAATACCAGCCGGACTTATCAGTCTACAAACCAACCAGCGAAGAGGCCGATTGATTTCAACCGCATGTAGTCCTCCATTTACGCTCTGTTCAGCAGGACTGAAAAATAAGCTAAAATACTGTTCCGACTAATTGTCGTGAAAGAAAAATACTGTGGTGTCTGAAAACACTGTTCAGCGGAACCATGCCCGTGTGAGTGTGTGCCCCAGCCCCAGCCCAGCATTCCAGCCAGCCGAACGCGCAATTAGTTTGTCATGATGAGAGCCGACGCTCAGCATGCTTTTCTACTGTTGCTTTTCTACCGTAAGTAATGTGAATCTATCTTTTCTGTGGGAAGAAGAGATATATGGATTGGTCGTATATGATTCACAGACGTCGTCGTTAGCCACTCCATGACACAGCCTAATAGCCTATGTACAGTTTATAATATCTCTGGCTGTCTCGTTCACCTGATCTGATCCAATAATCCGTTATCCGTGACGCTGGCAAGCGACAAGAAGCAGGACGATTAGCAGTAATTAGGCCTCGTTCATTTCGCTGAAAAAATAAATTGAAACACTGTTTCAATTAATTTGTTGCGAGAGAAAAACACTATTTCGATTAAAAAATCAAGCTAAAAAATATGGATTATAAGCGAAACGAACACAGCCTTAACCCGTATGCGGCCTGCTCGCTGGTTGATTTCTCCAACGAGCGAACGGGCTGATGGACGGGGCCAATCGTCGTTGCACGTCACACGCTGTACTGAACAAGTATCAGTACTACAGTTCAGTACCACCCGGCTTCGCCGAGTCAACTGGAATTAACTATTCTCGTACGAAGCCTGTTCGATTAGTAGTACTCGTCCTGATGAACGTCCGTGTCCATTGTCATCTGATGGGAATGGGATATGGGGAGACGAGAGAATCCGGGGCTCCCTATTGTTGTTGACCTGCTGAGCTCGTTTGCATGGACCCATGGAGACGGCGACTGGACATGGGCGTTTGGAGCGCACCGTTGCGCTGCCAGTGCCAGCCGTGGAGTTGATACGGCGTAGCCGTGGCCCGCGTGGGGTGGTTGGCAGTCGTCCAGTCGACGAGCACCTTTTATTTGGGTCTCCTCTTTTTGGGCTGGATCGAGTTGCGATCTGTGTCGTCGTCCTGCTTGTCAAAAAGGAGTTAGGGGCCGGAGCATACATACTGGCAACATGAATGCCCAACTCCAACGCTACTCTGATGATGTTGTCAAAAAAAAAAAAAACGCTACTCTGATGAAACTACGCATCATCAGCGTTTATATTGCGTGTTATTCCCGGTCTCCCCTCAATCGACCCCCACCATTTTGCAGTGTCACGGGTCATCTCTATACTCCTCAGACAGTGTCAGACCTTATTGCGTGACGTGACGGCGCTAGCCGTATTTTCAGATGCCCCGCGCCCCGGTCCCTCCCATTATTGATGTGTCGAGATGAAAACTGTCGAGAACGGTCGCAAACGGTATTACAATATAAAAAACGAAAGCGGTCGGTTTAGGATATTTCTATATTTTAGTAATTAAAGAGTACAAAAAATGGTTGCGAAACCAATTGAAAATGACAAATTTTTATATTTGGCAAAATTCGAAAACGATATCATAATATAGAAAACGAAAGCGGTCGATTCGGAATATTTTCGTACCGTTTTCATCCCTAGTCACCGGTCGAAGAGAAGACAACATCTCTAACAAAACTCCGTGCGTACAGCGTGCTGCAGTTCTCCTCTGCTCCCAATGAAGATGAAGAAACGGTGTCAAATCAGTAGCTATCGAGTAATCCGGGGAAGTGATCAGCTTCGACTTGGATATGGCTACTGCTCGTCCACTGATGCTCGATCGATCGCCTGAGAGCGAGTCATCAGTGGATATATAGATGGAGCTTGACACAGCAACTACTCCATCTTGCATTTGGTTGGTGCCATGAGCGGCGCCGGCTCAGTGGCTCATGGAAAATCTTGGCGCCGTGTCCACACACCACACGGTGCCAACGCCATGGATGGCGTCGCGCGGCGGCTAGATTGCGAGATATATTGCGAGGGGTTCCTTCTCGTTAGCACCTTCAACAGTCAGGAGAACACAAACATGTACGTCCAAGGACGGTAAATTGCGTGCGTCCCAGCACCACTGCACGTAGGCACTTAGTAAAGAAGTAGTACTGACGTTCTGAGTTATATAGCTTTTGCTATATACTTAGATATACATTATGTTTATATATATATATATATATATATATATATATATATATATATATATATATATATATATATATAGAGCTACTATCCTGTAGCTGGCTACAGAATAACTTATTCTGTAGCCACTTTGAGTTATGATAATTACTATGTTAATTTACGAGATTATAGTAACTCCTTACTAAGTGGTTTAATATAACGTTATGGTAAATATCCCCATGTGTTATAGTAACCCAACTATCGTAAATATGTATTGACATTATGGTAAATTAGTATATAAAATTATAGTAAATGGAGGTGGCTACAGAATAACTTATTTTGTAGCCGGCTACTAAATAGCATCTCCCTATATATATATATATATATATATATATATTAAAACTATGTATATAGAAAATCTAATTTTTTTATAATTTAATATAGAGAGGGTATGTTTCTTTAACCAGCAGTCTTTACTCTTTACCACAATAATATATAAATGCTACATTTGGTTATCAGCCACAAATTATCATCATATACCATTAAAAATATACCACACCTACTTAAGGTTACTTAAAAAATGGTCACACCTCAGCCAACCTAAGAGAATATTATCACTCTTGCTACATTCTTTTGTCATTGTTGTGTTGGGTTTGATTTAATGGAAGAAAATCTTGCCACACTCAAAATTAGTAACACTTGCCTAATTTTATGAGTGCCAGTGCCAAATGGTGGCAAACCGAGGCTAGCAAGTAGCAACCAAACACGCTCAAAACAACAAATCAAGTCATAATTTATGTATCGATACTCGTTACATTTCTTGACCGTGCTACGATGGGTGCACCCTCTCTCGTCAAAGCTATAAATCTTACTAGTATTAGTATTGACTATATAAACTTTTTTATATAAATCATCTATATTAATTCTAATGACATAAAAAATACTATAGTTTTTCACAAAATCGCCTCTGCCAATATACAAAATAAAATACGGTAAGAAAACCATATAAATTACCCATCTTTGCCATTAGAATATATAGTCCATAGTAACCGCCCATCTAAATTATCCACTAACTAGTCCATCAACATGTGGTTACTAGAAACACAACTAATCAAAGTTACTTATGTCTTCGCTTTTCTTCGATATACATTTAGTTGAAACCCAAGCTTAGGTATATACATTTAGTTGAAACCCAAGCTTAGGTTCTCGTGACTCTTATTGCAGCCCATATATCATGACATCATGAATCTATATTTTGACTTTAAAATTTTGATCTTATTAGTTATATGTGACAGAATCGCTCAATTTATACAAGATTAAGTATGATTGTCCTCGTTAAACACGTTGACACGGGCATACCATCACTTTATATAAACCCGGTAGTCCATTGAGTACCACGAAGGGCCTCAATAAATCAACTTCACAACCAAGATCGTACATGATTAAGGGAAACAACATGCATCATAATACATAAAGTTCACAGCGGAAGTTTAAGATACAAACTGAGTTCACAATACTTATTACAATACCGAGTTCAAATATGATACAAGAAAGCAACATAGTTTTGAAACTATATTATTGTCATAAGTCTAAATACATTGCCAGTTTATCAAACACCTCCAACAAAAGCAAAGTAAAGTAGTATAGAATACGGCCATGCCCGTTGGCCTTTATCCATCGGTGTCCATCGCGGGACTAAAGCAAGTGATACAATAACGTTCATACAAAGTGTCATCTGCAATAGAGGGAATAAAACCCTAAGTACTCAATTGTATTCAGCAAGACTTACCCGATAGAGAACAAAATAAAGACTCCAAGAATATGTAAGCTATATTTGGTGGTGTAATTCTTACTTTCAATTTTAGCTGCAAGATTTAGTTTTTGAGCTATTTAGGACTACATTAGCACTATCTTACACCATATAATTGAATTAAAGAGAATAATAACCAATTATAAGAATAGTGCCCATTTATAGAGAATAGTAACCAATCATAATTTAATTGTCAACATCGTATGCCAAATATTTACTACGACTGCCGGACAGTGACCAAGTTTCTCACTAACCGGGAGGGACGGCGATTCGAATCGATTACACCAGCTGGGTAAAGCCTGTATCACACACCCCCACGAGCTAGCAACACTCGCGTGAGTCATCGTTCACTCCATTTGGTGGTGAGTTTGGACCATTTTGCAAAACTCATGATCCTGCATCCTCACATGAATTGCCCAAAACCCGTAGCCCGTAGTAAACATGGTCTTGGACCAGTCCCCTTCCTTCAATACTCTCCTCCTAGCAATGCTAGCGGTCCAATAACTCACTTCAACCGAGCTATTCGGTTTCACAGTCGGAACGAGTTATCCGGCCGTTATGTGAAGGTACATTCAATCTCAACCAAGGTTCAACAGCGAAGCGGTCCTTAAATGACACAGACGGGGTCAAAACACAGGCCATGCCTGAATCAATAACAACAACAACTAGAGATCCCGCCCGGTCTCCATTTATTAATCACATGATTCATAGGTTCTCCATAGACAGGTATCCACCTATATCTCGCAGGTGACAGGAAATCACCTGACTTATACCGTTCTAAGCATAACTAAGCATAGTGTGGTCGATATCTAGTTAAAAAGGGTGATAGATTTTTCTGGACAAGGTATGAGATGCATCAACAGTTTCAAATCAACACCTAGCAACTTAATGCATAGCTAAAATTTAACATTACTCAAGTGTAATTTAAAACAGAGATAGACAGGAAAGTGAAATGTCCGGGGCTTGCCTCGGCGAAAAGTGGTTCAGAGACTTATCCTTCGCCTTCGGGCGGCAACTCCTGAGGGTTCTCCTCCTCGATGATCACGTACTCTACTGGAACTTCCTCCTCCGATCTATATGTATGTAGGTGGTGCATAAATAAAGCGAATGCATAAAAGAATGCAAGATATGATGTCATGATATGGAAACAAAGATGCATTTATGCAGCCTTAGTAACGCATGAATGCTAATGTAACGTAAACAACCTAAGATAACAAGGTGTTGCTCAATTTAAATCTTTTTACTAAGTAGGTGCATATCTCCTCTCAAGACAAGATTTTAATTCATCTAAAGCTTACTAATGTTGGATATGTTTGCAAAATCAACAAAAGTTCCTAAAGCAACCTGGCATGATCAAACAATTTTCCACCGAAAAATTTAGAATCTAGGCAAACAACACATAGTATGCATATACAAGTTGTTATTGCATTCTATTTTTATTATTAGCATGCTCATCATTGTATGTGTGTGTGTGTGTGTGTGTGTATATATATATATATATATATATATATATATATATATATATATATAATATACGATGTACAAAAATGAAAAAGACCAGCTGCTGTACAAATCTGATACTCCAAGAAATACAGTAGCACATACAAGTTGTAATTAGTATACTACATAAATTTCATCACATTTGGATATGTATATTTTAGGATACAAAGAATACAAGTTAAACTTGCAATTTCCTATGAAAAACAATACTGCACATGGAAGTTGGCCAAACAGTAGGTTTTATATTTTTCTTAGCTGGAGCATAGCAAAACAAAGTCATCAAACTTGGGTTCATAATTTTTGGATAGATATAGCTCTAGATATCATTTATAGAAGCTAAATATGTATTAACTTAGGTAAATAAAAACAGTATATAAAAAGTTGTAAAACAACAAATCTTATGACTTTAACATGTAGAGCACAGCAAGAAAAAGCTAACAAAATTTGGTTCACTATTTTTGGAATTTCCTAGCTCAAGTTATGAATTTTCAAAGTTTGATTCAAAATCTAAAAAAGAAAAACAGAAAACAAACAAAATACACCCTAACCACAGCTAAGTACACGCGGTCCATGCACCCAGAGGCGCTGACCGCAGGGGCCCAGGGTCAACCGGTCCCACTGGTCAGAGAGTGAGAAGCAGGGGATCGGCTTTGACCGGCCGGAGCTCGCCGGCGGCGAACTTTCCGGCGACGAGACCACCACGAACGGACTCCTCTCGCCGAGACGCATCTATCAGGATAGGTTAGCGAACGAATTTTTAACTTCCACGCACGCGGTGGCAGAAAGAGCGGCAACGGCGGCGCTGTACGTAGGCTGCAGCGACGGGCTCAGGCGGCGGCGTCGGATTCGCCGACTCCGGCGAAGGATGCTGCCGGTGCGGCACAGGGGTGGCTTTAGGGGCTCGGTACGGAGGGATAGGGTTTGGCCTAAGGCCGGTGGCACTGCGGCAAGGCGCGTGCCTGCGTGCATGGCGGCCGGTGGCCAGAGCACGGCGACGGCGCTTGCCGTTCCGGCAAAGGCGAGGCCCGCATCGACCAACGGTTTGCGGTGCAAGCTATTACGACCTAAGGAAAAGCTAAAACAAAAAGGAAAGGCAGAAGAGGGAGACGGGAGAGCGCTGGCCATGGCGAGCGCGAGCTCGGCGGCCATGGCGCCCATGGC
Organism: Miscanthus floridulus; assembly: GCF_019320115.1. Classification (NCBI taxonomy): domain Eukaryota; kingdom Viridiplantae; phylum Streptophyta; class Magnoliopsida; order Poales; family Poaceae; genus Miscanthus; species Miscanthus floridulus. The sequence goes on from NC_089585.1 coordinate 41,157,832, forward strand.
GGTGGCTTGGCCCAACCGCCCAAGGGCCCTCACCTAAAAACGAAGCACTGCGCAGATAGGTGGGAATGGAATTGCAGATCATGGTGGAGCTATGGGCGCAAGGAATCGAATGGAGAACGAGTGGTGGCTGTGAAAATGATCGGCGTGCAGAGACGGCGGGCGGCACAGCAAGTGGAGGAAAAGAAGGAGTTGGCCGGCGCTGGGCATTGAATGGGCGCGGGCGACGTTTCTCCAGGCTCGCCAGCGCAGCTCGGCACTGTTCACGGTGGCTGCGTGTCCCAGCGGCGAAGCGCCGAGAAGGATGCCGCCGACGGCGGTGTAGCAGCAGAGCAGGCTGCTGCCGGTGCTCTACTGTTCACCGACTGACGGCACTTCTTCCTCTTTCCCCTTCTATTGATCCATTTATCCATAGCTAAAAGTTCATTAGCAAACGTTGTAGAGCTAAGCGATATCTCCAACATTGCTTTAAGGGTCAAAGGCTAAAACTAAATGGTTAGTGAAATTCAGAATTTTGAAAAACTATACTTGAGAACTGAAAAACTGAATCCATTCTCAGTGTTACAAACAGAGTTAGTTTGATACTTTGAGCAATTAATTGGGGATCAATTAATATTCCACTAGCATAATCGAAGGCACATTTTTAAAGTTCAAACTTTATACTATAAAATGGTATTATTGTTGTACAAGTTTTATTTATGAAATTTGATTAAATATATTCTCAAACATTGAACTTGCTAACTGTTATTTCTAGACTTAGAAAAATTTCTGAAACCTAAAACAGCACTAGATTCAAACTTAGGGCCACTGTTAGGACATGTTGGAAGTTGAATTAGTTCTGGATTCTTAAACAAAGTTTGTAGATCACAATCCATATTGCCATTTTTATTTAAGGTCAAGCCTCAGAACATGCTCCAAACTTAAAATTTTATTTTAGTCAAAACAGCATCATGAAAAAGGTTTTAAACACGATTTAACACTTAGAAGCATATTTTGACTAAATGATAAACACAAACCCTAACTCATTTGTGATCCTATGTTGATCTAAGTTACTTAGGTGATCAAACATCAAGTACTTGAGTTATGAACATGAACAAATAAAATCACTCATTAAAAGCAAAGCATCACATAGAACCATTGTAGACTAAATCAAAAGCATTATCATATGCTTATGATCATGAATGAATAAATGATGCTTATGCTTATGGAATGCAGGTGCTAATCCAAGATTAACACCTAGGGTGTTACATTATAACAATTTATTTTATAAGAATGTTAAGTTGAAATTCTTGTTCTTGTTATAGTTTTTGTTTTAAACCCTCATTCTGTATTGCTATGATGTCATAAACATTCATTTAAGCATGCACCATGTCACTCAAGGTCGGAGATGTAACTTAAAGTGAGAAGTAAGAGGGGGTCAATGATGCTAACCTCAAGAGAATATTAATATCTAACCCTAACAATCATTGTTTACTTCAAATATATATATTAAAAAAAAACTCCATTGGACGAACTAATGATTTTTCTTCAACGAAGAATTAATTTTTCTAGTAGTTTTATAATTGTGTCAAAATGTATGAAAGTGCACATAGGCCCTAAGTGGGTTTTGGTGGATTGAATAACAACACAATTATGGACTAACAAAATTGATGAGATCATGTGATGCATTTAGTCTTAGGTTGTTTATTGTGTTGGCATGCATATTATGAAAATGATAAAAGAGGCATGGCTTGATGAATATCAATTGGTCTCACATATGAAGCTTGTTTATATTACTGATGACATTCAAATTGGGTTTTCATTATTGACCTAGAAGCAACCATAATTGATAAAGGTAAAATGAGACTTGAGTGATTCTATATGGGTTGGTTCAAATTGAGGGCTTGCAAGGTCAATTCAAGAATTTCAAATGAGATTTTCACGTTGATCAAAAGTAATGGCGAATCAAAGGGAACATCAATTTATCTTAAGGTTGATAAACATGAAGATATTCAAACAAAAGTCATGATATTGAAGAAATATTTTTCAATTGATTGCTTAATGTTGACTCAAGACAAGGTGTCACTTGAGGATGGCTCAACAGGGTGAAGGTAGCAAGGAGAGAGCCTTGAGGTACTAAACAAAAACAAAGGGGCAATGGCTTGGTGGCACCATGGCTATGGTGAAGAAGAGAGTACTTGCATTTAGTCGATGAACTAATTGAGCTATGATCGGCCATGCTATGTGGAGAATCAAATCGTTGTTGAATCATATGAAGAAGTGACTTTTGGATGAAAAATGTAGTCTTGATCATATGTTTGAAATATCCTAAGTCATTAGCTTAAGAATTCTCACAACAATGATAGTGTTGAGGGTTCTCAATATTGAAGATTAATTGACAGCACAATTTCAAGAAACAGAGGTTCAAATGTGATTTAATTGTATATATCTGATCTCGAGTATAGGTAGACAGATGCAACACTGGTTACTATAGAAGGTCTAAATGTGCTCAATTCAACCCTAGTGAGAAACTTGAATGTTTGACTCTACTTTTAGAAAAGAGTGGGCAAAGGCTGGTAAAGAAAGGCTAATTTCCTAGGGGTTTCAAAATAGTAACAGCTAAAACGTGAAAATCATCTAGGCCAATTTTCACTAACAGTAGCCCAACAACTAGTTTTTGTATGAGAGCTACTTATACCCCTTCTATGCTTCAAAACTTTAGAATAGCCTTGAGAGATCCCCTAATCCTCCCTTTGTGAGATTTTAGTGAAAAGGGAGATATCCTTGGGATTGGAGAGTGAGATTTAATTGTGTGAGCTTGTGTGGGCACTTCTAGGCTGACCCTAAGCCTTGATCACTTTGTATCATTACAACATTTGTTACTCTTGGAGCTTTGCCCATAGATGGCTAAGCATCGCTGGTGAGCACCCAACATGTGAAGTGCCACATGATATTTGTGTGTGCTGCGATCCTGCCCCCGAGAAGGAAAAAATCATCTAGTGGTCGAGTGGTTGAGAGCAACCTGGATGGAGCTTGACCGCAGTTGGTCACTCAGCTTTCTTAACGGAGATGTATGGTCCAAGTGGGGACGTAAACTTTAGGAAACAAATCTCTATACCTCTCTTTCATTTCTCACATTTCCATTTATACCATATATTTGTGCTGTCACTGGTGTCTACTTGGTTGTTCGTGTAAGAAAACTTGTCAAGGAACACCTAAAGCATATGTACACAAAGTTACTCGGTAATGAAGCCAAATCACCGTTGGAGACATGTTCCTTTCAAAGAGGATCGATCAGTGTAAGTCCCTATAATCTTGATTTTTATAGGCTACCTTACGTCGGGGCCAAGGGCTTGAAAATCCAATATCCCTTCCTCGCTTCGCCCCTCATCCTCAAAGCTTAGCCACTTCATGTCTATACGTGGAACTACCAAGTCTGAAGGGCAAATAGACGAGAGACTGTGCATCAAAATTATGAAAAGTTTCTCCGAGGAGGACTCAGGAGTAGTCAATCCACTTGGCTCTCGCACATCAGGTACTGAACTGCTGATGGGTCGATAGGGATCTGGTGTTCTGCAGTAGTGTTACGTTTTTCCACAGCAAAGTCTTAAACTTGGGCTTGACACCACTATTTTGGTATGGTTGTGTGGTGTTCAGAATTCTGGCGAGTCTTTGAGTTTAAAATTGCTCACCAACCATGCATGCACATTAGTAGCGTTTTCATTCATGCATGCATGCATGCACATCCGATCAGACTGTTGGTGGTTGGCACATGGCAGCACTGTACGCGTCCCATTCACTGCTGAATCTACTTCCCTGCGGACGGAATGGATGTGTTCCTAATAACCTGACTAATAAAGCAGTAAAGCTCTGCATGCATGTCCTCCTTTGAACATGCATACATACTGCTGTAGTGGGACTAACAACAACATGACGGCTACTTACCAAGTACCAGAATTTCCCCTGCTGCCCTGCATCGATTGAATCATCATTATTGCAAGCATGTGTGATCACATCCTACTGTACCTCTCTGATGACATGCAGCTACAGATGGCACCTGACAAATAGTTGTCTCAAACAACGTACTCCCTTATTAGCTAGTGAAAATAGAAGACAGCCGGCTCACGTACTTGCGTTGCTTCAATTCAGGGTAACTCAAAACCCCCACTTTGGTCAGAGTTCTCATCATCTGTCGTTGGTCTCTCACACATACAGTATATATTATGCTTTATTAGCAAGCAAAACAATCAAAGTGGTGTGTGCAGACTAGTTCGCGTGAGCGTCGTGCGTGTCATTTTCGTGCATGGATTAGTTTGTCGTCTCGGACTCGCTTTTCTTCGTTTCCCGCATGTATCAAGCCGTCCTTGCGGGAGTGTGGACCTGAATGTGCTAGACTTACAAGGTGTTCGGTGCTGTAAACGCATGTATCAAGCCATGCCAGGTCTCTAGCCCAGGCTAAAGGGGTGGTCGGATCCGGTGACTAAAGTGTCCCGGTCACATCGGACGTTCAAATGTTAGTTAGGACTAAACATGAATTAATTATAAAATTAATTGTATAAATGGAGACTAATTTGCGAGACGAATCTATTAACCTATTTAATCTATCATTAGCACATGTTTATTGTAGCACCACACACTACAAGAAATCCTTCTTTCTATGACAAAAATCCTCGTGACTGGACAAATTTTTATCATATAATATATCATAATATGACGCAAAAGATTGTAGCGTCATAAAATCTGGACAGCCAGAACTATTTATGACGACACTGTTTTTTTGTCACATAATGGTACCAAGTGTCGTCACAAAATGTAAGTCGCCAGGAGCCAGTTGATAGTGACGTTTTTATGACGATACGTGTTGTTTTTATGTGACGGCTGTGGAGCGTCACTGTTTGTTATTTCAAATAGAAGGTGGACCCTTGACCCATCTCTGTTGACCAGTTTCATTTCCCATTTCCCCAACTGAAGACGGCGGCGGGCGGCCTCTGGGCGGAGCTAGCTCCCCATCTCCCCAACTGACGGCGCGGCGGCCTCTGGGCGGAGCGCGGCGAGCGGCGGGCGGCGTCTGGGCGGAGCCAGCTCCCCATCTCCCCAACTAACGGCGCGGCAGCATATAACATATCCATGATATTTTGGCAGCATATAGCCCATATGTAACTTCCAATAGGTTACATGTGCATATAATATAATTCATAAATCAAGTTTAACATTGAAACAGAATCATTGCATACAAGGTCTTACAATTTCATAATTTAGATACAACAGAATCACTAATAGAAGTTCATGGTTCACAAATAGCTCTAGAAATGCAAAGATTAGCCATCATCACTGTCTTCTTCTGATATACTCACTTCGTCTTGACTATGGTACTCAAGGAATGTTTCATCTTCATCTTCGCCGTCTGTTTCATCACCTTGAGGTGTTTGTTGATGTCAACGGATGCTCTCGACAAGGTCTGCACTAATAGGGCTGCCTGGTTGATTATCCATATGCAACAAATCCATATCAGGATAAATGTCTCCCACTATACAATCTCCCGACAAAGTATTGTCCTCTTGGTATGCCTCCTAACATCTCATCTGTACTTGTTCATGGATTGGTTGTTTTCCATCGGACTCTTCAACATCAAATATGTCGGTGGTTAAATTCTTGTACCACTCGCCAACATGGACCTAACTTTGTATCTTCTAAGAAAAATACTTGTGAAGCTTCTGTGGCTAGAATGAAAGGATCATTCTTATACCATCGGCCTTCGATGTTAATGCTCTTGAAGTAACCATCATCTTTCATCTGGTATGTCCTTCCCTCAAGATTGTACCATTGACATCGTAATAAGATAACAGATCTATCTTCTTTGCTATTTTTAGTGTAATTCAACTCAATAATGTCTATGATTGTCCTATAAAAGTCAATAGAATCATCATTGTGAGTACCCGTAGTCTTGATTGTGGAGTTTTGTGTTTTCCTGTGTGCCTCATGAGCCATAGTGTGGTACCATACCCCATTGATTATACAGGCTGTGTATGATCGCACATGCCTATTCGGTCGATATGTGAGTGAGTACAGGTCTTCATCAACATTTGTTGTGCCTTTGTATTTCAATCTAGTAATCTGTAGGAAAACATAGAGAATTGGTGAGTTTGAAAATTTATTGTATCATAAATGATTCAGCCAGGATGTAAAAGTTGCACGCACATGTTTCTCGAACCATGCAGTGAATTGTGTTGACATCATTTTTTCAATATTGTTGACATATTGTTGTTCCAATTCTACCCTATACATGCTGCAAAGGAAGAAGTTAAATAGTTTATTGTGACACTAATATTGAATAAAGGTGGCAGAAATGAAATGACAGCAATTACTCACTCTTTGTATTCATCAATCTCTTCGCAATTATTTAGAACAAACCAACCCATGGAGTCATAGTCATTATCTTGGTAATGAAGTTTTGAAGCACCCAACAGGTTAATACCATGACCAAAAATAGAGAAATCATTGGGTGAGATGTTCTGTGCTCCATCTAAGTTTTTTAGGCCTAGTGAACTTAGTAATAATTTCACTGAAATATGTTGAGCATTGGGTCATACACTCATAGGCAATGTATGCCTCTACAACAGATCCTTTAGGTCTTGCTTTAGTGTGGATGAAACACTTAAAGGTGCCCAATCTTCTCTCAATGGGATACATCCATCCATACTGAACATATCCCCTAAGGAATGCCTCATCAGGTAAGTGTACTACTAGGTGAACTATAACATCAAAGAATACAGGGGGATAAATTTTCTCTAGTTTGCAAAGGATAATTACAATATCTTTCTTCATCTGGTGTAGTGCGTCAACCTATAGAGTTTTCAAGCAAAGTTGTCTAAAAAACCTACCCAATTCAGCAATTACTTCATATACATCTTTGCGCACCAAACCACGAAGGCCAGCTGGTAAAATATGCTGCAGCAGTATATGACAATCATGTGTTTTCAGCCCATGCATTATCCTCTCTCCATATTGACACATCTTGATATATTAGAGGCATAGCCATCTAGAAATTTAACATTGCTAACAATCTGCAAGAACTTCTTCTTTGCTTCTAGCGTTAGAACATAACAAGCTTTGGGCTTTGTGGATGAATTACCAGCTTCTTCCAACAAATGAAGCTCTTTTCTTATACCTCTGCTTCCAAATCTAGTCTAGCAGCGACTATGTCCTTTGTCTTCTTCGGAGTATTAAGTAGAGTTGACAAAATATTTTCACATATGTTTTTCTCTATGTGCATAACATCTAGGTTGTACTGTAGCTTCAATTTTGTCCAGTATGGCAAATCATACAAGCTAACCTTGAGATGCCATACTGGTTCTCCATTACAGCTTCGTTTTCTTGTTTTATGCTTATCAGGATTCTTGCCTAGAACATAGGAAACTTCATCCAACCTTGTCATAACCTCACCTGCACTAAATTTCCTTGGCTACTCTCTATTTTCATGGTGGCCATTGAAAGATCTATTTTTCCTCTAAGGATGGTCGTTTGGGAGGAAACATCTATGGCCTATGAACCCAATTTTGTTTCTTAGACATTCGGAGCATGGATTCTCATCACAGTGCACACATGCGAAGTAACCCCTAGTTGTTCTGCCTAATATGGCGCCTAATGCAGGGTAGTCATTGATTCCCCATAGAATCGTTGCACGTAGACTAAAATCTTTGCCTTCATATGCATCATAAGTAGAGACACCCTCTCAAAGGGTAAGCATGTCTGCTATCAAAGGCTACATGAACACATGGAAATCTTTGCCTAATGATTTTTTGCCTGGAATAATTAACGCAAGCATATAATTGGATTGGTCCATACATGTCCATGGTGTAAAATTATATGGAACCACTATCACTAGCCAGATGCTACATAAATTGGTCATCTGACCAAATGGGTTAAATCCATCAGTAGTAATGGCTAACCTCAAACTGCAGGGTTCATCTGCAAAAGACTTGAAAGTATCATCAAATTCTTTCCAAGCTTCTCCATCAGCAGGATGTCTCATTTCATTTTCAACTAGTACCCTCTTATCCTTGTGCTATCTTGCACACTATGCCCACTACTTTGAGATAAAAAGCCTTTGAAGGCGTGGAATTATTGGAAAGTAACGCAAGACATTGTGAGGAACTTTCTTTCTACCCTCATTCACTTTCCATCTTGATTCACCACAAACTGGGCAATGATCATCATTTTCATGGTCCTTCTAGAATAAGGCACAATCATATTTGCACACATGAATAACAACATAACCAAAACCAACTTTCCAAAGTAGAGCTTTAGTTTCGTTATAGGACTTAGGGAGGCCAGGAACATTCTTCAACGATGTTGAAAGCAACTCAAGGAATGCATTGAACCTAGAATTTGTCATCCGATTGTACACTTTTATATGCAGTAGTTTAATAATGAAAGTCAACCTAGGCTCCTTGGTGCAACCTGGATAAAGTTCACGCTTTGCCTCTTCCATGATTTCTCGATATAAGTTACCACCGAAGCCATGGCTTGCTGCAGTGTACAAATCTTGAAGCAACCCCTGAACTCCCCGTGCACTATCTTCTATGACATCTTCAGTTTGTCCTTCATCATCAAGTGGAGCCTAGTCATTTCCATCTCATGATATATCTTCAGTACCAACAGCGAGTGTGCCATCATCTTGTTCAACATCATTATCTCCCTCTCCATGGTGAATCCACCTTGTATAGCACCTAGAAATACCATTGATGTGGATATCCTCCTCTACCTCATCTTGACTTTTTTCTATTTGGTTCTGCCATCGATGGCATGAGCACTTGATTTCCTCATCTACACTAAATCTACTTCTGACATGTTCCATGAATTGTTCAACACCAGATATATAGGGATCACTAAATGGTGCACTGTTATAAATCCAGCATCTATCCATCTCGACCTAGATAAATTTAGGTGCCAAAATGTTACAAATCGAGCTTCTATTCTTCAATTCAACTAAAGGCACTGCAATAACAAATCTAAAGGGGAAGAACTATGGTTGACTCAGCTCACCTTGTATAATGGCTGGCAAGGCAGTGACTGCCAGCTGGGGTGGCCGATGAGGCTGCTGGTGGGGGGGGGGGGAGAGACAGTAGGTGGGGTGGCCGGTGAGGCAGCAGCTAGGGTGGCCGGTGAGGCTACAGTAGGGGTTGTTGGCGAGGGTGCAGCTAGGGTCACCGGTGAGGTAGCAGCTGGGGTCATCAATGATGGGCTAGCAGGTGGGGTGGACGATGAGGCTATAGGTGGCTTTGTCGGTGAGGCTGTTGGTAGTGGGGGCAGCAAGGCTGCAGGTGGGGTCACCGGCGAGATGGTAGGTTGGTGGACAGCGATAAGAGTGGCTGAGATGTGGTCGACCAGAGCTCACGTGGCCGACCTCTACCCTATGCAGCTCTGCTTCTTAGCCACAGCATGCTAAGTACCCTCGGTAATGACATGTGGGCCCTGCATGCTAATTAGCCTTGACTGCCATGTGGGTCCAATGTTTGAATGACATGTGGGCCCTGCATGCTAATTAGCCTCTCTTGTAATGAATTCATTGTGCAAACATCATTTCTCTTTTTAATCTATGGCAAAAAGTTGTAACTAGTATTTCTCCCACATACCAACTCCAAATGTGATGTTTTTTCCTAAATTTTTCTAAAATCATAATTTATCAATTTATTGCATTGATTTTGGTCATATTTTCATGTGACAAATTTTGAACAATTCAAAATTTGAATTTAAAAAAAATAACAACTTTAAACTAGATTTTGAAACTCCAAATGATTTAAGCTAAAAAAGTCATGAAAATAAAAGTTGTCGAACTCATCAAGATCTACAACTTTTATTTTGGTCATTTGTTCATCCTACAAAGTTACAGTAACCTTACTCATAAATTTTATGTATCTCTCTTATAGTTTATGAGATATGTAAAATTTGTGAACTATGTTACTATCACTTTGTCGGATGAACAAATGACCAAAATAAAAGTTGTAGATATTGATGAGTTATGCAACTTTTATGTTCATGACTTTTTCATTTGAAATTACTTAGTACCCCAAAATTTTGTTCAAAGTTCTAATATTTTGAAATTCAAAATTCAAGCTGTCAAAACAAAGTCATATGAAAAAATGACCAAAATCAAAGTGGTAGATCTTGATGCGTTATAGAACTTTGTTTCTAACATTTTTTCCATTTGAAATCATTTATTACCCCAAAAATCTATTTGAATTCCTAATACTACTAATACAGTCACTAACATAGCGGACCCACCGCGCCAGACCAAAAATTGTCCGCTACACCTCGCATCTCTCTCGCGCTGATTTGCTCATCGGCACATGGGACCCACCATGCCTCCCGCTCAAGAAGGGCAAAATTCCCCTCGTGGCCGCAGCGTGCCTTATCCTCTTGGCCGGTCAGACAAAGGGGAAAAATCTCCACTCCCCGTAGACCTTGGCCTCCTCTTCCCTCCCGTCAACCTAGCGCCGACACTCACCTATCACACCGCCACACCTCCGTCGGTGCCCAGATCTGCCCATCCTGCTGCCACACCTTAGCCGATGCCCCGGAGCCACCCATCCCGCCGCCACACCAACATCGGTGCCTAGAGCAGCCCATCCCACCGCCAGACCTCCACCGGTGCCTGAAGCCACCCATCCCACTGCCACACCTCTGCTGGTGCCTAGAGTCACCCATCCTACCACCACACCAACATTGGTGCCCGGAGCCGCCCATCCTGCTGCCACACCTTCGCCGGTGCCTGGAGCCACCCATCCCGCCACCACACCAACGCCGGAGGCCAATGTCGATGCCTGGATCCACCCATCTCGCCGCCACACCAACGTCGGAGGCCAGAGCGGCCCATCCCTCCATCGGCATCCCTGACTCCCTCCACTGGTTGATCTTTGTGGCTCCACGCAGAGCACCGCCGCCTCCTCCAGCCATCGTCTTCCTAGCCCTGGCCTCATCATGCCGCCGCCGCCACTTTTGTGTGCTCCTCGTAGTAGGTGATTTGCTTCCTTCACTTGTTTGCTATGGCGACTGGTTGTTACAGTGAGCCGAGATTTTCATTTGTGGCTAAACATTAGGTTAATTACTTTGAATGCATAGATTAGAACATGATGAATTTTGCTGAGATTATAGTTCTTTTCTTTCTAGTTTTTGATTTTGCATTGTAGCTATGGCAATTAGCAATTTGTAAATAGTATGTTCCATATGAATCTGTTGAAACAAAATGAATGCATTGAAATGTTCTGTTGTCTCACTTATGAGGAGCTGGTACTTCTTGATCAAGAGTGTAGTGAGTATAAATATTATATTGTTTAGTATTTTCTTTTCAGGTGTGGTGTATACAGATATTGCCTTTGTGAATAATACTTATGTATTGCCTCTTCTTCTTGTTGTAGAAGAGTACTGATGTTAGCTTTGTCTCTAGCATGTTGGTTTGCTTCTAGCATTTAGTAGAATAAGTTGCATTATCAAGTTCATCATTTGAAAGTGCTTTTTGACTGACTATTAGACTTCTCCTTTATTTCGTTTACAATTTCTCTATTAATCTGTTAGTTCTTTCTTCAACTTCTTTACAGAAACTAAATCTAGTTTCTGCTCTTTTTGTGTTTCATCATAATAAGTATTAGAAGAAATACCAAAAACAAAGTATAAGCAGGAGAGGGGCGAGAATGTTAAGAAGGTTCATGATGTTTTTAAGTCTTTGGGTATTCTAGTGTTAGCATAGACTATTAGGGATGTTATTTCAAAAGGGAAAGAGGGCAAAGGGAAGAGACTAGTGTCTGACAAACTAGAATCTGACATTGAATATGATCCATCCTCTGACATTGATAACCAATCTGATAGTGATGATGATTATGATGATGATCTCAATACTAAGGTCAATACTGAGGTGAGATGGATTACTAGGCCAATTTACAAGTTTGCATATCCATCTATTTGAAACATATACTTCATTGTAGTTATTTAATCTATTGCCGTCTTCTTAATTTATAAGATGCATGTTTCTCTTGCCACATAAGATCGATGGTTCCCGAAACTCGCCCTCAATAGAAGAAGCAAAAGGCGGCTACCAACCAGCAGCCACTACGCATGCCAACCATATTCACTAGGGCCAGTGCAGCCATGTCTTCGCCTGGTGCAAACACTAGGACCACTAGAGGTCGTCTGCCACCTAGGCCAAGACATAACTTGCCTACTAGGAACAATTTGAAAGCCAACCCTAATACAAATGCCATTTCTAGTAGCAGCCATTTGCAAGGCCATCTCACTACAAGCACCAGCCAAACCACATAAACTATAAACATAGTGCCTAGTTCTCCTAGATTCACCAGGACCAGTGTAGCCATGTCTTCGCCTAGTCCAAACACAGTGCCTAGTCCTCCTAGATTCACCAGGAGCAGTGCAGCCATGTTTTATCCTGGTGTAAATAGAGTGCCTAGTCCTACCAGACCCACTGCTAACCTGTCTCAGCAACCCACTCCCACAAACAGTGTTTACCAAACAGTTCCTGCGGACAACTCGCCAGGTGGACAAAGCTCTAGGCAAAGCAACTACATCAATGAGTCGGCTAAGCAATTTGATGCTACTAATTCAGAGGGTCATACAACTGAAGGAGAACTAGTCCATGACTCAGTTCCAGGTAAATAATACGTGTTTCCAAGCATTAGTTTCTCCATTCAATATCTACAATTGCTACTGCTATAATAAAGCATTTCTATTATTATTTGCTAATTCAGCGCCCCAAAAGAATGTCCGCAAGAAAACCATGGGTCATGGCTTAGAGAAGATGATAAATAGAGGAAAGAAGCTAGCTATCGAGGTGGCTAAAGGGAAGAAAAGACCTGATGTACCACTTCAAGCCACGAAGCTAGCATCTAAATATGGTGTTGCTCTTAGAGGCAACCTGCCTATCTACACATATTAGAAAGATTATGATAATGAGTAGGGGTAGGCAGAAGTATCAAAAGTGCTTAGGAAAGTGGCGTTGAGACAACTATTTCATTCTTCCAAATATTTTCATGCATTACAATACTCCCATGTGAAAATTATGTCTAATAATTCATTTGTGTGGATTCAGTCAAGGTTGGATGTGGATGTTAGGAATGAGGGACCAAGCAAAGCTGCATGCACTAATATCATTAAAAGGGGAGTAAGGCAGCAGAGGTATCACCTTAAAAGGAAGTACTTCGATGACTCACTGACAATAGAACAACTATTGGCCAAAGAACCTCCACCTAAAATGGAGAAAGAGGAATGGATCCAGCTAGTTGAGTACTGGTGTGACCCAAAGAATCAGGTCCATGCCTGCATTATCTGCTTTTGTTAATATGCAATGCAAATTGTGCATGTGAATGAAACCTCTGTATTGCATTTGTGGTGCAGGAGAAATGTGCTAAGAATAAAGTAAACCGAGGCCAAGTGTAGCTTCACCAAAGGATTGGATCTAGGTCCTATATTTCCCATCGATACAGCCTGATACAGATACTATTGCTTTGTGTGTATTCCTATTATAAGGAACTATGTGCCATTAATTAGTTCTTGCACTGAAATGTGAAATGTTATGGAGACAAACCTGATTGCCTGATGTTTGGTTGGATCGAATTTGTCTAGGTTGCATTGATGCAAGTTTCTGTATTGTTTTTCTTGACCTGTCCAGGTTGCATTGATGCATAATTTTTTATGTCAATGGCCAACTAGAAATCAAATACATGTGAATGTTGATTGTTAAAGCATAGTAGTAATTAGTTGACTATGCCAGTGATTGCATTTGTTGTTGGCATAGAAAATCTAGAGGCCGATACTTGTATGATCTGTAGTGCATACATATTTTGGTATCTTGCTGTTGACATGTAAAAATAATTTATGGCTAATCTTATATCCCATGTTTGTCCAGCCCTCTCTTTACCTTCACGGATATCATTGTAATCCAAAATTTTTGCATGCTGCAGAAGCCTAAGTACAACAACATGGATCCAAATCCTATTGATTTCTTTGGGGAATGTATGAATAGTCTACAAAATGGTCGTACTCCTCTTGCAAATGAGATATATGTAAGTTACATAATTAATGGATACATGTATTGTACTCAAGTAAATGCCTGGTTGAACACTATTGTATGGCCTTGTTAAGTGGATTCATTCTATGTAGGAACATATGGTTGTAGAGAAGGCAAGAGAACCAGGAGAAGGAGAAGCACAAAAGTCTCCCTCCAAGATTGTTGCTGACAATCTGAGCCAGATCAGCCGTTCATCCACCTTCCTTCCAAACATTGGCGTCGCTCTAGTGTCGAAGACTGTATGGTCTACATCGACAGCCGTAGAAGCACACCTACAAGCTTAGATTGAGGCAACACTCCAAGCAGAAAGAGAGAAAGCTGCTAGGAAGGAGGAACAGTTGGAAGCACAACTTCTTGCTCAGTAGGCCTCACTTGAAGCCAACCAAGTAGCACTTGAAGAAAACCAAAATTTGCTATGCCAGACCCAAGAAGAAGTGAAGGGGATGCATACCAAGTTTGAAAAGACTAATGCACTACTGCGAGCTATGCTGAAACTTTAGAAAAATTGAGGTAGGTCTGAATGCAGTTTCTGTTGATGATGCCTTTGCCTAAGCTTTTGCTACCTTGCTAGAACACCAAACTTTCTCTGTTGTAACATTGTGCACTATGTTGTCAGAACCTATGTGCAATATGTTTGTATATTTGAACCTATGTGGTGGAACCATTTGAACCTGTGTGGTGGAACCTAGAACTATGTGATGTTTGAACCTACAAGCACTATCTTATGCTCTGGAATGTATGTCTATGATGGCTTGGCTGAATTATGTATGATTTATGAGCTGTGATGAGAATATTGTGGATGATTGCTTGGCTGATATGTGTATGCTTTTATGAGTTGTGATGAAAGATCTATGTGACATTCGTCATTGAATTAGCACATATGGCTGCCATGTTCATCATCGAATGAAAGGAAAATTTATGATGTCCTACAGTTGTCTGAAGATATCTCTAACTACTATACATAACAAGACACAATAAAAAACCATAAAATCTGCACACTTATATATGATGTTACCGTGTCGTCACAATAACTAGTCTAAATCAGGGCTCCTAACGTACAATTTGTGACGGTTCATGTATTAGGTGCCGAGTTGACCAACGAATATGGGACAGTTACAGTCATCATTAAATGACAATAATATATGACAACACAACAAAACCATCACAAAAGGTCATCACATTTTGTGACGGTTTTCCATATTATCGTCACAAAGTACTTTTTGTGACGGTCGTTATATGACGACAGGCATGGCGCTGCTTTTTCGTCGTAAGATTCTTTTTATGACAAATCCTGTATTTACCACGATGTTTTTAGTTTGTCATACAAACCCAGATTTTTTGTAGTGACATTGTCAAATCAAGGACTAATTAAGTTTAATAGATTCGTCTTGCAAATTAGTCTCCATCTGTGCAATTAATTTTGTAATTAATCTATGTTTAATACTTCAAATTAGTATAAACATCCGATGTGATAGGGACTAAAATTTAGTCTGGGGAACCAAACAACGCCTAAACAACAACCGGTTACGTGTAATCACTTGGCAATTTGAGGTGTAACAACAACAGTCCTTTTGCACTACAGTCACTCTACAGGATCTGCTGTTTTGTATAGAGAACAAACAGGCTGTTCAGAGAAGCTGGTCCTATTTCTGATTTCTACCTCAGCAGTCAGCACAGCAGGGCCCGCAAGCTCGCGCCAACGGCCCAACGCACAGCATCTACCCAAGAAGGAATATGGCCCCCTGGAGACACATACCATTTGGGCCCTATCTGTCGGCCTCAGCTCTGCGACCTGCCTCTGGCTTGGTCCACGTGCCGGCGTGAACTGGGCATTCAGGCCCGGTACACGTGCCGGTGTGTCTCAGGTCAGCATGTGTAAGCCCAGCCCAAATTCACGTAGTAACTCACAGTTTTCATTGAAAAAAGATAATTCAAGCCACTCATCCAGTCATCACGCAAAAAAGAAAAAAAATTAAGTTGACATGACACTGAAACAAGAAACCTATGAAATCTTCATAAGACGCCTGTGTTGGCTGCGTAGTCTCTTTGTAAAGTCTCCCATCAATATTTTTATTACACCCCACCAGCCTATATATCCAGCCGGCATTGTAAGTAGCCTTCCATTGACTCGCCGTATCATCAGTAATAAAAGAGTTGATATTGATAGTTCAGCTAGCGTGCACAAAAACATCGGTCATCAATTTATATCTATGGTCCATAAAGCCTAACCAACTAAACCCACACCAGAAAAATAAATCTCATGATTCCTGCACCTCATTATAATCCAGTTTTCATGCTATTAGGACACTTATCCAAGCTAAGTGTTTCTTTAAATCACACCCAAACGAATCTAGATTAAGCCACCCTACAAAGAACACATTTCTCTTCTCCTTTCCACATCTTCTTCTTGATAACTTGTCTAGTTAGTAAACTTGTTGTGATCGATAAGCTAACCACAAGAACAATATTACCATCATTCGAATCCAACATCCTATTTTTCCACAGCTTCTTCATTCTTAGGTTTGTAAGAGCATCTCCCAGAGTTTCCAAAAACAACTCCTAATCTTGATTTTTTGGCAAGATTGAAAGAAATTGCTCTCCAACAACTCCCTATCTCAACTCCCAATCCTTCCGCGCTTGGGAAAGTTGACCGACCTCTCGGATATATCCGCGCGCCTACCACACGCGTATCCATCAGCCAATCTAAGGTGGAAGGACGTGAGAAAGAATAAAGAGTATGAAATGGTTCCTGATGCAAATGTATAAGAGAGAAAACATATATAAAAGTGGTTAGGATAATTTAGAAATAGTATATGATTTCTGATGTAAAATTGTCTTCTATATTTTAGTCTCAAGATTTTGGAAACTGTTGGAGGAACCCAACAAATATGCTCCCAACTTTTTTTAGACACTTGGAAAACTCATCAATTTAAAAATGTTTTTAGGAACTATTGGTGATGCTCTAACCCTCTAAATATTATTAATGTAGTAGAGATTCCTAACTTTTTAGCTTCCATATATTACTGTTGA
Source organism: Miscanthus floridulus (assembly GCF_019320115.1). Lineage (NCBI taxonomy): Eukaryota > Viridiplantae > Streptophyta > Magnoliopsida > Poales > Poaceae > Miscanthus > Miscanthus floridulus. The sequence goes on from NC_089585.1 coordinate 41,174,915, forward strand.
TACTAGATATGGTAAACAGATAAATCCACAAGCGCACGGATGTTAATGTAGCTTTCACCCGGGAGTATTCCAAGGTATCGTATTTCCATGGAGAACGTGAAGTGAACTAGACTAAGAACTAAGTTTATCCAAGGATAGAACAAGGGTAAAATAATAGGTAGAGAAGATATATGTGGTTTCTCTGAACTAAGGCAAGACTAAGGAATACTATATCATGTTTGTTTACTTCGGGGCGTACCTACCCTAACCTCACCCAGAGGGTTGATTAGACACAATAGCACCACAAGCCCTATGATTTAATAACTATACCTATCGTGGTGGAATACAAAGGATGGACAGGGCTGTCACCACCTGCCACCTACCACAATTTATCTAGAGGCCTAGTCATAAACATAGGTAAGCTATAGCCTAGGCACCCTGTTTAATCTATAGACTCACTACTGTAATCCTGTACACGATAAAATAAGACTAGAGCACTCTAACCAAGCGGTGAAACCAGTAAACACAATAATATAAATAATACTTAAGTAATGCAAAAGAGCAGAGTTACCACACAGAAGATGCTGGACTTCACTCAAAGAAGAGCTTCATCTACTAAGCACAAGTGGAGAGGATGCCGACAGCCATGGCTCCTCCCCAAGCTTCTCCTCACTCTCCCCCTATTTTCTTCTTCTAACTAGTAGAGCTACAGAGCTTCGCCTAGCTACCACTCCCACTTGGAGTGATGGAATGAATGGGGGTGTTTACAAATGGCGCCTCACACTACTATTTATAGCTCTCCAAGGTCAGTTGCTATAGGGAGGGTACTTATAGACGTCAAGTAAGGCGGTGGAGGTAACTTGGGCGCCGGGCGGCGTGGTAGGGGCGCCGTTCGGCCCTTGATTCCACCGCCTTTTGATCGTAGAGCCATGGTTGCCTCCCAAAGGCGGTTGTGATGCCAGCACGTATGAAGATTTGGTCGGTAAGGCGGTTCCAAGGTCAGTTGGAGCCCTCCAAGAGTATGATAGTGGACCTAGGGATCCAAGACCTCTCCATCATGACCATTGATGCAAACCGACTTAAATCAATGCATGGAAGAGCTTGTGGAGCAGCTCCCATGGATCAGTGATGTGGCCCATGCCAAGGCACCCTTGTGGGGTTGGCCGGTGGGCCCAAGTGGCCCCAAGGCCTCCTGCCATGTCCACTTGCCTCCTATGTGTGTGTCACCATTTTGGCCAAAATTCTTGCATACAAATATATTTCCATGTACAAGTGAAACTAGGTGAATTATAAAGCAAATCCAACACATGTGATGATGATTTTCCTAACTTTATCTTGGTTTTGGGTGAAATGTTGATGGTCAAAATAGGTGTTAGTGACTGCTTTTTGATGATGAAAAAGGGCTTAGGGCCTCGGTTTCTTGCAGGAATAGCACATGGAGAAAGAGAGCAGGATGGTGAACTCACCACGATGCTTTTCGTGGATAGAGAGGGATCAAAGGAGGTGTAGGGCTCGGTGGGGCGGTGATGGCTTCCTACAATGGCCCAGCGGCAACGTGTGAACAACAGAGAGCAAGAGAGAAAGAGAGAGAGAGGAGTAGACAGCTTCATAACCTCAACACGGAGCTCGGAAGAGGTTCGCAAATGGTGGTGAGGTGGCAGATGGCGAGCACGACTGCGGCGGCTTCGGCTCCTAACTCGACGAGATCAAAAATAGGGTGGGGCGAGTATACGACTTGAATGACGGTGCGTAGATGCAAAGGGAAACTCGGCGAAGGGCTCGGGTCTCTTATAGGGGTGCTAGGCTTACGCTCCACACTGGAAATCCCAAGAAACCTGGGATTGGGCAGTGTTGGCATCAGCTCAGTGTCCTGCTCGGACACGACGTGAGGTAGGAGACGAGGATAGGTCGCTAACTCGCGGGACCCATCTATCGGTGTAATAATGCGCGGGGCTAGGATGACAGAAAGGGGAAGGGAGAGCTCCGCGTGGGCCTTGGCACAGCTAGGCCAAAAGAGAGAGGGATGAGGTTCTTCTTTTCTATAAATTTCCAAAGAAATTTTCTAGTGCATTTGAATTCTCTTTTGAATTTTTAAATCAAACCACTCAATACAAAATAAGAATGCAGTAGCATGAATGCAAAAAAATGTTGCTACACCCTAAGATAAATTTTAATTTAACAAAAAAAATTATTTTCCTATATTTTCATGAGCACAAAAATAGATAATTAAATCATTTTTCATCTATCTCAAAAGGAGCAAATTTTAGGCTGTTACAATTCTACCCCCTTAAGATGAATTTCATCCTCGAGATTTGGAAGACGGTGATAAAAGAGATATGGATACTCTGCCTTTATTTGATCCTCATTTTCCCAAGTTACATATTTCATTAAGAGTCATTCTAAGATCTTGGATGGCTAATCTGCATAAGCGTGACTGTCTCTCACATTGAACCCCTCCAATGGTGTTTGTTCCTCTACACTGACATCTAAAAACTCACAGTCCACTTTAGTATCCTCAGTGTACACACCTTCTAATAGGCCATTCTCATGTTCCTCAGGTGTAGGTTTAATACCCTCATACTCAATTCTCTCCTGACAGTGTGGTTAGAAGCACCAAATGTTGGGCATACTTAATCACTCCTTTACAAGCAGAAAACCATCCCTTTCCAAGGATACCATCAATTCCCATTAACTCCAAAACAATAAGGTTTGCCACAAAGTTCACCCCCTTTATATAAAGACTAACTTTTAGGCATATGTGGTCTGCCTTCACTTCATCCCTAGGAGAGTTAACTATCATGGGTTTTGATGTAGACTAGGCCCAATCTTCCAAAAGGTATGATAGCGTCGATTTGGTGGAGACTCGATGTTCACGATCTAGGCTTCAAACCAAGATTGATTCGGACCCCACAACCATTACACCACTGCTCTGTTGGTTATCAACCATGCAAACGCGATTGACCTCGCCGAGAAGGCTTTCCTACAAGTGAATCGAGAACACAAGCAAGAATGGGATGAACGCAATCTGAAATTGCAAATAAATATGAAGCTTATGATAACGAGAAGGAGTTCAAGTCTTTATTCGAAAGGACTAATCGCCACAGGTGAACAAGATCAAGAACTGGGGCCCTGGTTCACAGCAAGCAGCCTTGGTGGCACAGTTGCAGCAAAACGATGTCTGTTTCACGAGGAAATCAAGAACTAAACAAAACCCAAACCCTAAGGAGAGCGATGACTGGTATTTATAGAGTCTTGGGCGTCACCCCCTGGACGCGGCCCCTAATGGGCCCAAACATGATACACGGTCCAACGGACCAAAAACTGGTGTCGCAGCACCCTGGCAGATTCTGGATGCTGACTTGTTTCGACGATTCCTGTTGATTTCAAAGAGATTTTGACGTGAAACCACTTGGATTGGCTTCCTTATCAAATTAGCTTTCCATCCATATGTGGATCATCGAAAATAGAGCCCGGATGTGTCCTGGGTGACTAGTTTAAGGTAGACTGGTCCTAGAGGCCGAGACAGATTCGAACTTGAGTTGCTTTGGGCCTCCACCTCGGGGACTCGAACCGAATTAGCTTCGGGCCTCCTTCTCGGTTAGGACTCTCTTGTTGATCTCCTTGGTCTCCATATGGTTCTTCAAGCATGGTCATATGTATGGAGGTCATGTCCTCATCATCCTCCCTTTCTTGACGAAAAGCCATCCTCGGCGTCGATTTTGTTTGAAGTCGATCCTGCACAACATGAGGACACTTGAGGTTTCCAAAATAATGAAAATAGACAATATTGTGAGAAAGAATATGACCACATATCCAGGTTTGTAGCATGTCTTATTCTACAGACATGTAGTATGCTCGATTGAAATACACACGATCTTTGCCAATACTATCCTGCAAAAGATTAGTACTAACAAGAAACATATGCTCCCTTTCTTTGGATTCCACTTGTGTTCGAAAAGCAAAACTAGAGGAATATGGCATAACAACAGTGTTGATTTTACTATCCTATAGTTGATTATTACTTTGCACAACAAAAGGAGAATTCGGATTTGTACAAATATAAACTCGTTGTATCAAATATTGCCCTTGGTTGTTATATTTACCAAAAACATGATATGTATGTCTAGAGAACCATGGTAAATCAGCATATGCATAAAGTTTCTTCTCTAAAGAACTAAGATTACATAGAACATCAAATTCAATATAACCCAAAGTATTTAAAGAAGACAACAATTTCGGCTCATCAACTTCACTAGCATTATGAATAGCAAGTCTATTTTCAGCACAAGTGCTCGATTTCAGCACACATATAGCATGATCATTCTTCAATGATTGCATGGGTATAACATAAATATCATCATGCAAGTCATCTTCATCACAAAAAACATCAAGCAAATCATCTTGTGACAAAGGTAAATCAAGCGAAGGCTCCACTAAAATTTACTCTATCATAGCATGATTGGTGGAAAAATTTAGCACATTAAGAGAACTCTCACCTTCCGTGAGTTTAGCATCGTGGGCTTTACCTTTGCTCTCATGTTTAGTAGGAGTAATAGTTGATGGTTCTGAATTGTCACATGAGACTATGATCATCTCATTTTCTATCACGTCATCCTCGCTCTTTTGTACAGTGTCCTGCAAAAGGTTAGGCATAGCAGGAGGAATAACAAGAGATTGATCTAGTTGATGCACCTCATCATTTGAATTAATTATAAGAGATGGATTAACAAATTTTTCTCTCATAAGATCTTTCATATCATTCCAAGTTTGAGGTTTATCAGAAGGATCTAAAGACTCCCACCAAGATAAAGCAGAATGTCATAAAACACTAGATGCATTTTTTACCTTCCTCCTTGGACACATAAAGCGAGTAGCAAATATCTTATCTATGGTAATTTCCCACTCCATGTACTCATCAGCGCCTATACCATCATAAGTCAGTGGATACGAACAACCTATCATTGTTAGAAGACAGCAAAAGACAATATAAAAGTATTATCCCTACCAACTACTTAGGTTGTGGACAAGGAAAAACAAGGCACTCAACTCTCAAGCGTCTTACCACAGTCTTACAAGTGTTCTTACCAAAGCAACAGGCGGTGCAATCGGTCGGTGACTGTGATACCATTGTAGCTTGAGTGTAATAGTTGCAAGGCAAACCTATACTTTGTTAGAAGAAAGTGGAGCTTGGACAGGCACAATATAGTAGCAAGGAATAGCAAAATTCGCAACTAAATAGTAAAGTTAAATAAGTATCCCAAGTACTTGTCTTAGTTGCTGGCCTGCTCATGTTCCAAGTACCAGATATATCAAGTGATGTGGACAGCAAGAATATGATTAGGAACAAGGTAGACATCAGCACACGCAAATACAGCTCAAATGGCGCTCTCTATGTGCTCCTCTAGATATTGTTTCACTTTTACCCCTCTCTTTTTTCTCTATTTTTTGGCTGTCATTGTTTTTTTGGGATTCTTTGACTTTTTCTTTTTTTTTTATATTTTTTCTTCACTTAGGAGCACAAAAGAAGTAACCACAGAAAATTTGAGATTAAACAAGTGAAAGACATGGCCTGTGGAATTTCCAGAAGACGTGCTCGAAATCAACAAAGACCTTGTGACCACGAAAAGAGGATCTTGTGACCACTTTTTGACCAATCTAAAATTTTCGAACCCCGGCAAAGCTAGGGATGGACGGATCTGAAATTTTTTTCTTATCGATTTGCATATATGGAACGTCAAAAATGAAGTTCGTATGCGAAAACTAGACCAGTTTTAAGAACGGACTCTGAATTAGAGGACAAAACGAGAACAATGTGCGCAAAATTGGTCACGACAGCAAGGATTTGATGAAAACAGTGAAGACAAGTGTAACAAATAAGATGGCGTGGACTAGGGTTTGATGAATATAAAGAAATCACAGCAATACTTGAAGGTGTTCACGGATTATGATGAAAAATAAAGGGAAAAACATAAACTGGACTTTAAAACGATCTAAAACCAGCAACAAGAACTTGACCTAGGGCACAAACTCAACAACGTAAATCAGAGATAAACTTGCACAGCACAATAAGGCTATAGGATAGGGAATATGTGACGATGTATATTTTTTTGGCTTTTTGTGGACTGTAGGTAATGCAAAAACAGTAATAATCTAAAGGGGGAAACAAAGTTATACCTAACGGGCAATAAGGGCTCTGATACCACTTGATGTAGACTAGGGCCGATCTTCCAAAAGGTATGATAGCATTGATTTGGTAAAGACTCGACATTCACGATCTAGGCTTTGAACCAAGATTGATTCGGACCCCCGCAACTGTTACACCACTGCTCCGTTGGTTATCAACCACGCGAACGCGATTGACCTCGCCGAGAAGGCTTTCCTGCAAGCGAACCGAGAACACAAGCAAGAACGGGATGAACGCAATATAAAATTGCAAATAAATATGAAGCTTATGATAACGAGAAGGAGTTCAAGTTTTATTCGAAAGGACTAATCGCCATAGGCGAACAAGATCAAGAACTGGGGCCCTGGTTCACAGCAAGCAGCCTTGGCGGCATAGTTACAGCAAAACGATGTCTATTTCACGAGGAAATCAAGAACTAAACAAAACCCAAACCCTAAGAAGAGCGACGGCTGGTATTTATAGAGTCTTGGGCGTCACCCCCTAGACACGCCCCCGAATGGGCCCAAACATGATACATGGTCCAACGGACCAAAAACTGGTGTCGCAGCACCCTGGTAGATTCTAGACGCTAACTTGTTTCGACGATTCCCGTTGATTCCGAAGAGATTTTGATGTGAAACCACTTGGATTGGCTTCCTTATCAAATTAGCTTTCCATTCATTTGTGGATCATCGAAAATAGAGTCCAAATGCATCTTGGGTGACCAGTTTAAGGCAGACTAGTCCTGGAGGCCAAGACAGACTCGAACTTGAGTTGCTTTGGGCCTCCACCTCGGGGACTCGAACCAAATTAGCTTCAGGCCTCCTTCTCGGTTAGGACTCTCTTGCTGATCTCCTTGGTCTCCATATGGTTCTCCAAGCATGGTCATATGTATAGAGGTCATGTCCTCATCAGGTTTCCTCATTAGAAGCATATTTATCTTATGATCTTCTATGTATGCACTAGAGATAAGCGAATATGACGCACTGGGGTCAAACAACACCATAACAGTGGCTGAGCTTGCTGCAATCAAACCATAAATGACCTCCTTAGCTCCATGAGTGGTAATCATATCCACATTATTCATTCCAGGGACGTAGCTTCATTTTAATTTATTTCCATGCTCCTACTTTCTATGAACATTATGTTCTAGCTCTCGTTGTTGTTGATTCTGTCTTTGATTATTCTCGACAAACTTCTCAAGACAATCATTCTCATAATATTCAATCTCACCACAATCATAACCTTCCTCACTAGTAGAAGTATTTGTCTTCATCAAGGTGATAGTAGGAGGTGGTAGACATGGCTCTCTTGAGAGCTAAAATGCTAGAATTCGTCATTGGGTTGCTGATACTGATCCTGATATGTACTCCCAAGTAGATTCATAGGGTGTGACTGATATTTTGGTTGTGTAGCAAAACAGAGACAAATGTTTCTTAACTAGCATTGAAGGTCACACTTTCTCTTCTTCTCTTCCATCTCTCGATGTTTTTTTAATTACAATTGCTCTGTCCACCAACGTCTGATAGTCGGCATACACAATGGTCATCAACTGTAGTTGCAAACCATCATTTAGTCCTTTCAAAAAGCATTTTTGCTTCTTAGCATCACTATCCACCTCTTCTGGAGCATAACATGACAATTGAGTGAACCGGTCACGATACTCACATACTGACATAGATCCTTGCTTCAAGTTGAGGAACTCCTCCTCCTTGATAATCACCACTCCAGTGGGTACGTGGTAAGATCTAAAAGCACTCTTGAATTCTTCCCAACCAATCTGATTTATATCTTGTTGCCCAAACGAGAATGATTCCCACCAGTCTAAAGCAGCTCCTTGAAGTTGTTGGAAGCATAAAGCACCTTTGCATGGTCATCACACTGAGCTATGTCCAGCTATCACTCCACGGCTCTAAGCCAGTCATCAGCTTCTAGTGGGTCGCTTGTATGAGAGAATGTCGGTGGGTGTCCCATCATAAATTCTCCATGCTTGTCAATAGGTGGTGCTTCTTGTGGGTTGTTCAACACACTTTGAGCAAAAGTTTGTAATAACTGAGTCTATGTCATCAAAGCTTGCTCTATAGATGGGGGATTTGATGACAGTGGATTAGAAGTGGGAACATTCCTTCCAGCACCTTGTGAAGCACTTCTTGTGGTAGCAACCATCTGTTTTCAACATGTATGCATTAGGATTTAGTCATTCATAGAATTCTTAAATGTAGCTTCATGCGACGACAAGATAGGCTTGATAGCAAGAAAGACAAGAAATGTAACACCCTAGGTGTTAGCCTTGCATAAATTAACTTGCATTGCATGAGCATGGGCATCAAGAATTCATATTTAAGCTTTTACAATTGAAACATGTGATTGAAACATATGGAACAATGCTTGTTATTTCATGTCTTCTGGTATCTATACATATGATCATGAGTGAATACATGTAAATGATGGACGTGAGTCACTAAAACATATTAAATACACTTATGATGACTAGTGGAACAATGTTCATCAAGATCATTTTGTCTAATCAAGTACTCAAGTGATGCTATGCATGTGGACCTGGATGGCTCTATGTGTGACCAATGCATGAAATGAGTGTGTGACCTTACAAATAGCTTAAACATGTTTATAAGATCATTATGAACAATTTTGGTATTCATGGTTAAGGGTAATTTGGTCACTAAGCCAAAGTTTAAGTGTATACCATCAATTGAATGTAGCATGTTTGACCAAGTTTGAACTATGTGCTAGAGACCTTGCATGGAGGTGGTCACTGAAGCAAAGTTGTAGTATTTGGCAAGAGGAACAACTTTTATTTTTGGGTCATAGACTAGTTTAGCTCCTAACATGCTTGAATTAGGCTCACAAGAATCATCAATTCCTTGTTTTCAACACTTAGAGAAATTTGCTAAGTCCTTTTCACTGACAGTGCTGACAAGCTCGGCTTTGGGATGAAATAACTCGGTTTTGATTGAGAGTTAGCACATGATCCTTTAAGAACAATTGGAGCTGGGACATAGGTCTACAATTTCCATTTAGGCTATTTACACAATGGAGCTATGGATTTTCCATTTGATTGCCTTGAAATCGCGTCGTCAGTCGGTCTGTCGTAGCACTGAACGAACTGAATCAACGGCTTTGGTGGCTGACCATCGCCAGCGCATGAATGCCGCATGGAGCCGATGGAGGCCGCGCATCATCGGTGTCCTGCCTAGCATGGCCGTGTCGGGCCAGAGCGCATTTCATCGCGTCCCGCACCCGCTACTCCATCCTCGCGCTCACATTTTCATTTCTCTGCCTCCTCCTTCACCATTCACAGTAGCGCAGCCTCACCACCGAGCATAGCCTCGCCTCCGCCGTCGCCTTGCGTGTGCTCCACTGCATAGCCACCATCTACATCTCGCCCGTAGTTGCGCCACCTCCACCTCCACCGCCTCGATGTATTCGTTGCATCAATTGCGCTACGGTGAGGGCATATAGCCTTTTTCCCCTCTCGCCGGAACCTCGGTCGCCATGGCCGCCTCTACGGCAAGCTCGCCACCACTCGGCTCACATGCACTTTTCTTCTGGTTATTGGCATTAGAGCTTGGTTAGGATGGGTATTAGCTTGTGTTATGATGTTACCTCCATTGGTGGTCTCGCCGGCGCAGAACATGGCAACCCACACCGCCGCGTTCTGACCTCCGCGCCACCACGCCGTGGCCATGCTTCGTCGAAGCTCCTCAAGGCGCCTAGGTCGTCGAGATAGGTTCGCACGATCACCATGATGCTGTAGCATGCCTCGCCTGGCTTTGCCATAGCCGATGATGACCGGCGCACCGCTGAGCAGCGCCGCTGTGCCACCATAGCTGGCGATGAGCATGCTCCGCCCCACCTCCACTGCCACCACCTAGGTCGTTCGACGTGTATTGCTCCGTAGAATGTGTAGGTACACTTGCCGTCGCCGGTGAGCTCGCCGTTGGCGAACTCTGGCCATGCGAGTGTTGTGTAGCACCGCTGCCCTGTTCTTGTTTCACTGACAGCTGGGGCTGACTGACAGCGGGTCCCGCCTGTCATCGACTGTAGTGCAGTAGGCTAGTTCATTTGTTCCTATTTTTGTATGCAACTTTGAAAATTTATAAGTTGAGCTATAGAGATCCAAAATTTATGAACCAAATTTTGTAGTGTTCCTTAGGAAGTGTAGTATTTATGAAAAATATGATATTAGCAATTGTAGTAAAGTTTCTAGAAGATTTAAAATAAAACTTGAAATGTGTTTTTCAATGTATGTAAACTTGTTTAATTTATATCTAGAGTTCTTGTGCTCCAAAAATTATGCAATTTATGTGGTGAGCTATTCTTGACAAGTATAAGCTATGGTAAAAATTTGAGGGTTAGTGCATGAGTAAATTTTTAGTTATAGATTTTTCTTTTATAATTAGGTGATCCTTGTGTGAATTTTTATAAATAATTTATGAAGCCAATATTCATGAAATTTATTGGAGGTTGTCCTAGTACCATATGGATGTTAAGTAAAATATGAAATCTATTGCTTGACACTTTTCACTAGGGTTTTCTATTTATGCTATTTTAAGCCTTATTTCCTTGTCATTTTTGCGTAGAATGTTTTACTTAGTAAAATGGCATGAAACTTTTAAAATAGTCTATTGGTAGCACTAGTAAGCCACTGTAAATTTTTGAGAAATTATGATGCACCTTTGGTATATGTTTTTTATTTACCGTAATTATTTAATTAAATTAAGAAAGGCAATTAAATGATTAGATTGTGATTAAGCATAATGTTTTCTATGGTTCTTATGTTGCATAGTAATTGTTGATGTCAATGGTAAGGCTTAGAAGCCATTGATTGTATACAAATGACTAATTACCGCTTTATCATTCAAATACAAGACTGCATGTATAGTATTGATTGTGTGGATGATTTCATATGGATAATGGTCTCTAATGTAAAACTTGTTAATAAGAAAGTTGTAGATAACTTGCTAATCTACCTTGTGTTAAATTTTTACAGTCATAGGACTTAGGGTTTTCGAGTTCTAGCTGTTACAAGTTTGCCGTCCGAAAGGTTTACCTTCTGGACAGATTTGATTGAATGATTTGTTTGCCCTACATAACTCTTGAATCACAGTGAGAGTACTAAAAGAAAGTTGTAGATAATTTTATAAGCTTTCCAGAAAGTCTAAGATCACCACATTTGGATAAGTAGAACTTCAGTTATGAATACAACAAGTAGCTGCTATTTTGCGGTAGAGTAAATGCATTGTTGAAGTAGTGATTAAATAATCAAGAAGAGATACGCACATACTCAGTAAAATGTAATGCACTTGTTATTACGTTAACACCATGTTGTTAAGCATGCTTGCAAGAATCCATTCATCATGTATCATCATACTGTACTTGTCGACCTGTATGCATTCGCAATATCTTATGCCATACTCATGCATCTAGGATTGACGGAGGAGATAACGTTGCTGGAGTTCGACGAAGGAGAGGAAGGGGACTAGCAGGAGATTCCACAAGCCGTAGCTCCCAAAGGCAAGGAGCAGACCCTAGAAGAGCTTCCGGAGTGCCCTGACCACCGCCCCACTTTTTTCTGAAAGGCAAACCCCGGAGCATTCTAAGTCTTCTAGAATTTTACAAAATATTACTCAAGTCCTTATGATTGATGCATTAGGTTATAAGAGTTGATTGGAACCACTGATGCAAATAAATTCCTTGCCCAGAAAAGTACCTTTAACACTATATAGGTCTAGGATCGAATATATGCTTAGCCATGCTTAGATCGGTAGAAGTCGGGTGATTTCCTATCACCTGCGAGATATAGGTGGATATCGAAGCACGGTTGGCTATATTTGCTATCATGGAAAAGAACCATGGGGTAAAAAGTAAATCAAGGCCAGTCGGAGTCTATGGTAGGTTGACTCATGTGATTCCATCTGTGCTGATTAAGGACTATACCATTGTTGGCACTTCTGATAAGATTGAACGCATGCCTATCACTTAGCTAGCCAGATAACTCGTTCCGACCGTGAAGCCAAGTAGCTCAACTCAGGCCGGGCCCCGCTCTATCAAAGTGTGCACTCTGGATGATAGTAAGGATGTGCGAGGAGCCAGACTAAGCCCAAGGGTAGGCTGGGCCTGAACGTCCTGGCATTTGGTTGTCCCTGATTGTGTGGCGCTGGGCGAACCCGCGAAATGTGTACTTGAGTTGTACCAAAGGTGACCTAAGGTGGCCGTTGATCTGGTCTGCCTGGGTTTGTGTTAGGAATAAATTCCCAGCTGGTTGAAATTGATTCGAATCGCCGTCTCTCCCGGATAGTGAGAAACTTGACTAGCCCCAACATCATAGTAATTGTACTATAGAGTATGATGGTTCGCATGAACATGGAATTACAATACCGGCTATGGTTACTATTGTATGCTCCTAAATTGATATACCACATGTTTGGCACATGATAGTTGCTAATTTAGAGATGGATAGTCATAATTAACTTGATAACAGAATTATAATTGTATAACTGAGTTAATTGCTTTTATGCAAAATGTTGCCATGCTACATCCACTTATACAGCCTTGCATGATCCTTGGAGTAATTTTATTTCTGGTTTATGATGGGTAAGTCTAGCTGAGTACCTTCTCGTACTTAGGGTTTATTTTTCCCATTGTTGCAGATGACACTGTGTATCATGGTTATTGCAAGAGTTGCTTCTATCCTACTATGGATGAGGAGTAAGCCTTGGGCAGACTTCTTTATTAATTCCTCTACATGCTTTTGTGGACTGTGATCGTATGTTGGCACTGTATCAAACTATGTTGGCAAATGCTACTTTCAAACTTAATTTGCTTCCACTTTTGTTTATCAAACTTGGTTTGTAATAACTTTGTTTCATACTCTGATGATGGAAATGTATTTGTGAACTTTATGTAATATGTGACGTGTATGTTGAATCATGTACGATCTTGGTTGTTGTGAATCGTTTATCGAGACCCATCATGGTACTCGACGGACTACAGGGTTTATATGGTTTCAAGTATGACAGTGCGATTGCTTGCCGGCTGCCATTGTACTTATACTCTTATAAATTGGTCGGTTCTACGACAAGAAAAGACCCCACCGCAGAGATAATCGATGCTTCTAAATGATGAACTAGAACATATGAAACTTCATCTTGCAAATTCTTCAACTTGGCTACCCCCCTAAAGAAAAGATCAACTAGGGGACACAAAAGGGCAGCTTGCACCTTCTTCCAGATGATCTAACTAGTATCAAGACGTTCTGACATCCCAATGATACTCTTATGTATGGGCAAGAACAAGAAATCTAAAATTCCTCGCAAGCAGAAATACAACAGCGCAGTAAAACAGCTATAACTCTCATTTTTTTAATTCAATGAAGTTGTATTTTACACCGTTGGAATGCTTATCAAATCCTCCACATCTTTCTTATAGAACACTTTTCCAGATTCTACAGTTAAGGTAGTTGAAAATAGTGCACAACAGAAACTATTCTAGGTCTTAGACAGTACAGATGTATCATCTTGTGATTTTGGTAACTCCCAAACCATAATAGATATGATTGTGGTTCTTATCGTCATAGAAAGATAATGAAGTCTACTATTATCCAAAATTTTCTCATGATTTTTGCTCTTCCAAAAACAGAGATATAAACTGATAAGGACAGATTGTTCTAAAAAGACAAGATAGAGAAAACAGGAGAAAACAAAAACCCCACTATTTATTTCATTAATCCTTATGCTTTATGACTATATCTAAACGAAAATGTGGACTCCAAAAATTCATTGCAATCATTATAAAGATCCAAAACATGCATAAGCATAATGACAAACCAACTGAACAATAAAAGTTTACACTTCAAACATTGACTCAACTTGTGATACTATCGACCTCATTGTACTAGGGGTAAAAATCCTAAGACTTACCATCAAGTTACGCTAGAGGGTGGTAAGGAATGGTTATAAAAGCATGTCAAATCAAGAAGTGTAGATGAGAACAATGGCTTTCAAAGAAGCATCAGGGAGGAGATGAATATTAATCGTAGAGATGTAATAGAGAAGAAAATATCAAAGTTTATAGAACAAGGGTGTTATAACAATTCCAAAACCTTAAGATGGCCAATTTTTAACTAGGCTTGCATCCTACAGTCAGCATTGCTTTAATACCACTTTGTAGCACTGGTTTTAAGAACAAAACTAGATACACACCATATGTGAGCCCAGGAAGTCAAATCACACATATGGCTACAAATAGAGGTAATATCAATATACAATGCTTAATATATAATGTACTTAATACAAAGAATACAACCTTAAATAGTAGACAATGGAAAGACGCTCCATTCTTTAGGTGAAAGCTCCAAATCCATAGGGACAACTGACTGGTTGATCACAAGCCTAACTTCTCCAGAATCTAGCTATCTGGTACCCATCCCAGGATTTTTCCAATGTATAGAAAAGTAAAGAAAGTGTAAGTACATGTCGTACTCAACAAATATAACATGAGATTCAAGAGGCTCAAAAGGTTAACACTGGTTTACTATGATTAGCTTGTAGTGAGTCACAATTTTAGTAATAGAGTAGCAACAAGTTTAGCACAAGCCCCAAATAACCACATGATCATGTAAACAAGATTAATGTATAGCAAAAACAATATTTATAAGTGAGCATCTATATCATCAGTACCATTAGTGTTCATCATCTATCCAGTAAGAAGCCTAGGCCACTCGTGTCTGTGAGCTTGGCTGATATATCAGTTTTACACTCTGCAGAGGTTGTACACTTTCACCATGAGCCATGATTTACCCTTTAGCCCGAGGCGGCCAAACTCTTGACACATTTCCAAGGAAGATTGATAGAGTTCACTATGGAGTCTTTCAAAGGTTCATCTTGGCAAGCCTCTTGGTAGGCCAAGAACATACAGATTGGAGCCCCTCTTGTGCCTTTTGGTAAGCTACTATGAGCTATAAAATGTCCTCATACTTGACTAAAGCTAGAGCCATGTAGCACTCATGGTTGTACTATAAGTACCTGGGTAATCCACTTACAGATAAGTCCTTAGGGAGAGAAACTAGAGCACCATAAAAATAGCCCAATGCTCTAGCCCTCTTGAGCCATGTTACTAAAAAGCATATTTTAACATTTATTGCATATACCATTAGTCAAGTTACAGATCATGGTTATTTAATTGAGCACTAGCATAATTACTACCCAATGCAATTATCTCGTAGGTATCAAGGTACAAGGTACAAAAGCTAGGATATCCTTAGTGGTAGCCAATGTAGACACATGCACATGAATTAAGTGATTAAAGGTGAATAGGTAACAAGGATGATCCCATGCTATACTTGCCTTACTCAAAGCTCTCTTGCTGGTCCTGCTCGTCAACAAAAAGCTCTTGGTCACCAATGTAATGCTCAACCATACAAGCATTCATGCAATCATACATGAAGCAAACAATAGAACTAAATTAGAACAATACACCAAACATATGAAACAACAAGTAAAAAGGTTTTAAAGATATTCTACATGTTGCTACGAACACATAGGCACGAAAAGCACACTAATTGGAGCCACGGTGAGCAAGATACGGCTACCGAAAGATTACTTTAATTAAAGTTGCATATTATTATTTTATTCAAAAGCTTTAATCATGTTAAACAACATCACTAACATATAGATTACATTGCTACGAGTCTAACGCAACTTGAACGGGTCAAAACGGAGCTAAAACGTAGCATATATGCTAATTATAAGCTATTGATGGCAAAACCATAATTACTATGAACTATTTCTAAATTAAAATAAATATAAATCAGAATTAAATCAGAGTAGGAACTGTGGGTTCTATTATGTGAAACTGCAGGGGCTCTTTAGCAAAACAACATGCGAAGGGGTATTGTCCAATCTTGATCACTGGATCTGAGTTGAACGACTCAGATTAGAAGGGAGTAAGAGAGAAGGAGCCTGGCCAGCCAGAATAGGAGCGTGGCATGGTGGTTGGCCATTGCCGGCGATGTGAGCTCGCTGGAGTTCAACAAAAAAGGGCTTAGGGCCTCGATTTCTTGTGGGAATAGCACGTGGAGAAAGAGAGCAGAATGGCAAACTCACCACGATGCTTTTTGCGGATAGAGAGGGATCAGAGGAGGTGTAGGGCTCGGTGGGGCGGTGATGGCTTCCTATAATGGCCCAGCAGCAGCATGTGAACATCAGAGAGCAAGAGAGAAAGAGAGAGAGGAGTCGATAGCTTCATAACCTCAACACGGAGCACGAAAGAGGTTCACGAACGGTAGCGTGGCGACACATGGCGAGCACGACTGTGGTGGCTTTGGCTCCCAACTCGGTGAGATCCAAAACCGGGTAGGGCGAGTCTAGGGCTCGAGCAGCAGTGCGTAGATGCAAAGGGAAACTTGGCGGAGGGCTTGGGTCTCTTATAGGGGCGCCAGGCATGCGCTCCACACTGGAAATCCTGAGAAACCCAGGATTGGGCATCGTCGACATCGGCGCCTCAGTGTCCTTCTCGGACATGACGTCAGGTAGGAGATGAGGATAGGTCGCTGACTCATGGGACCCACCTATCAGTGTAACAAGGCACGGGGCCAGGATGACAGAGAGGGGAAGGGAGAGCTCTGCGCGGGCCTTGGCACAGCTGGGCCAAAAGAGAGAGGGATGAGGTTCTTCTTTTCTATAAATTTCCAAAGAAATTTTCTAGTGCATTTGAATTCTCTTTTGAATTTTTGAATCAAACCACTCAATACAAAATAAGAATGCAGCCGCACGAATGCACAAAAATGTTGCTACACCCTATGATAAATTTTAATTTAATGAAAAATTTTATTTTCCTATATTTTCATAAGCACAAAAATACATAATTAAATCATTTTTCATCTATCTCAAAAGGAGCAAATTTTAGGCTGTTACAAAGTGTGCACAACTTCAATTTGAACATATTCATCCTTTTGTGCACCTGAGAAGAGCTGTTTGCGTGGCGCTCCCCCACACTTGCTTTTGTACCTTTATCTTTATTTGGAAACAATAGAATATGCGAGAACAGGTGGAGATAGATAACAGCAACATACTCTTTATTGAATAAACAATAAATAGGCGTGTTTACATGGTTTGGAAAAAGGAAAAAATCAAAAGTATACTACAGAAGTAAAACACACACCTATTTATTTCTGGCAAGAGGGGCTTTAGAAGAAATCTATGAGTCAAGAGCCCACTCTACTTTTGCAGCTATTGCTATTTTAGCCAGCCTACGGCCAAAACTGAAGCGATAACCGTTCAGTTCGTGCCCAAGGTCTTTGATCTTAATCTTGCTATCGTCTGCCTGGCCCTAAGAAATCTAACTTGCTCGCATAAGGTTGTGATTTTATTGTTCAGCGAGGTGATCGCGGGATCTTGGGGATGTAATGGCTCTTTGTCGTCCTCGAAGATAGCACATGATTTTAAAACTAGAGGCTTATTGACCCTCTTGATCCTAAGGGGCTTGGACGATGAGCCGGTTATCTCTTTTGAGACAAACTTTTGAGCGGGGTTTTCTGCTGGCCCTTTCCCTTTTCCCAGTTTGCGCATGAGCTCCTCCCACACCCACCATCAGGCTTTTGAATGCCCACTACAGTGTAGCTATGACTAAAAATGGTGTTGCCCCAAGGCATTACATGAACACTCTTTGTAGCACTTCCTAGAGCTTTTCTTTTGAGGCTGTCGATCCCCGAAGATGACTTTGACGGGGGTGCCCGCCTAGGCTGGGCGCCACCTTGTGGCACCTTGGTCCTTGCAGTGGACCGCACACTCATACCTCCACTTGCCCCGCTAAAGGGTGGAGGCATGATGGCAAGTGGAGCCATTGTGATGGATTTTGCCTCTTCTCCCATAAAGGTATTTTCTAGGATTGGGTTGATGGCATGTGGAATTCCTTATAAATTGTAGGTGGAGCTAGAGCTGATGTATAGTGCTAGTGTTTTGTCGGCCATGGCTTAGCTAGGAGTGCTTGGAATCAATGCTTTGTGAGGGAGAGAGGAAGGCTTTGGTGTGAAATGATGAGAAGCCCAAGGTAGCCTTTCATAGAGGCTTGGCTCTTCTATGAGAGTGAGATATTTTGCGCAAAAACCTAAAGGATGGTGGAGCACTGGGTCGTAAGAGCTTATCCCCATGAACAGGGCATGAGAGGTGTCAGGAGGGGGACGGCTAACCCTAGGGGTCACCCGCCCATTGAGGAGCGTTGCCCTGATTGGGGCTTCTTCTAGGTGCTTATCCATGCATGAAATATCTGTATCCCTCGATTTTCTAATTTTGTCATTCAAAATTTTAAATATGGTTGGCAATTTTGTGTGTCATTTACTTAAACAAGACATGAGCAAGGTATTGTTTTCACATAGTCCATGATTATGAATGAAAAAATACATGTGAGTAATACTTTTTGAGTGCAAGAATATGTTAGAAATATTTTAATTTTTCATAGATTTGAAGTGAATTCATTAAAAGAGATTAGTTCTATTTTATCAATTTCTTAATCAATATCATGAGAAGGTTCTAGGAAAAATTTTAATCTTTGACCGTTAACTTTAAAAGTGTTACCGTCATTATCCTAGAAGGTGATTGCGCCTTGTGTTAACGAGTTGACGATGATGTATGGTCCTTCCCATTTGCCGTGTAATTTTCCCTTACCGAAAAGCTTGACTCGGGAGTTGAATAGTATGACTTTGTGTCCCTCCTTGAATTCTTTTTGTTAGATTCAGTGGTCGTGCCATCTCTTGGTCCTTTCTTTGTAGAGCCTGGCACTATGATATGCTTTCTCACACCATTCTTCTAGCTTAGAGATTTGTTTCTGTCTATTCTTGCCAGCTAGCTTAACATCCATGTTCCAGTTCTTTATTGCCCAATGAGCTCGGTGTTCAAGCTCAAATGGTAGGTGGTAGCTTTTTTCTGTAGATGAGCTAGAATGGTGACATGCTGATGGGGGTTTTATAAGTTGTCTTGTATGCCTAGGGTGCATCAGGAAGCTTGTTCTTCCATCCCTTCCCCATTTCATTAACCATCTTTTGAAGGATATTTTTAATTTGTTTGTTTCAAGTTTCCGCCTGGCTGTTGGTCTATGGATGATACAGGGTGGCCACATTGTGTCTGGCCCTAAGCTCCCTTAGGAAAGCTCTGAAGGTCTTGTTGATGAAGTGAGACCCCCATCGCTTACCACCATCCTTGGTGTTCCAAAGTGAGGGAAGATCACTTCATGGAACATCCTTCTTGCTTGCTTGGCATCGGCAGCTCTACACGACAATGCTTCCACCCACTTTAACACATAATCAACGACAACAAGGATGTACTCATGGTCTTGGACTTTTGGAATGGCCCCATGAAGTCAATGCCCCACATGTCAAATATTTCTATTTGAAGATTGTAGTGGAGGGGCATTGCATTGCGAGAGGTGATGCCCCCTTGCAGCTGGCACTTCCGACACCTTCGAATGAATTCTTTGGTGTCTTCGTACATCATCGACCAGAAGAATTCGCATTGCCAGATTTTGGCTTGTGTGCGGAATGCTCCATAGTGGCCTTCATATGGGGCTGCATGGCATTTTTTGAAGATCTATACACCCTCCGTCGTGGGCACACACCTTCTTAATAAGCCATTGGAACATATCCTATAGAGGTATGGATCATCCCAAAGGTGATGTCTGCTCTCGGCTTATAGCTTTTTTTGTTCTCGCCTAGTGGTACGTGTCTTGAAACCATGAAGTTCACAATGTTTGCGTACCATGGGTTTGAATCTAGCACCCTCAGTAGCATGTTATTGCATAGAAAGTCATTAATTGGAAGTTCCTGCATGTTAGTGACTTGCATACACGATAGATGATCTGCAATGGTATTCGATACTTCTTTTTTTATCTTTTATTTCTAGGTCAAATTCTTGAAGTAAGAGAATACATCTTATTAGGCATGGTTTTGCATCATTCTTAGTGAGCAAGTATTTGAGTGCAGCATGATCGGTGTAAACAATTACTTTTGCTTACACTAAGTAAGATATGAATTTATTAATAGCAAAGACGACTGCGAGGAGTTCTTTTTTAGTAGTAGCATAATTAAGTTGTGCTCCCATCAGTGTTTTGCTAGCATAGGCAATTGCATGATGCTTTTTATCTTTGGTTTGGCCAAGGACCGTACCAATAGCGTAGTCACTAGCATCACACAAGATTTCAAAGGACAGCGACCAATTGGGTGGTTGGATGATTGGTGCTGAGATGAGTGCTTTCTTGAGTGTATGGAAAGCTTTTAAGCACTCATCAGTGAACTCAAAGGGTACATCCTTAGCTAGAAGGTTTGTTAATGGTCTAGAGATTTGCGAGAAGTATTTAATGAAACATCTATAAAAACCTACACGTCCTAAAAAGTTGTGGATTTCTTTTATGTTCATAGGGGTGGTAGTTGTTCTATAACTTCAATTTTAGCCTTATCAGCCTCAATCCCCCTCTCAGACACCAAGTGTCCAAGAACGATGCCCTCTTGGACCATGAAATGGCATTTTTCCCAATTAAGCACTAAGTCTTTTTCCTAACATCGTTGCAAGACTTTGTCTATGTTCTCTAGACAGTGGTCAAAGGTTTTTCCATAAACTAAAAAGTCATCCATGAAAACCTCCATAGTTTCTTCTATCATGTATGAGAAAATTGACATCATGCACCTTTGGAAAGAAGCGGGTGTATTGCACAACCCAAAAGACATTTGTCTATATGCATATGTTCCATACAGGCATGTGAAAGTAGTCTTGCTTTGATCATCGGGGTGGATAGGGATTTGATGGTACCTCGAATACCCATCAAGAAAACAAAAGAAAGACTGCTTCACCAATCATTCTAGTAGTTCATCAATGAAGGATAGTGGGAAGTGGTCTTTCTTTGTGGCCACATTGAGTTTTTGGTGGTCTATACACATTCTCCACCCTGTGACGGTTTCTTATGGGATCAATTTGTTCTTATTGTTTTCTATGACTGTCATGCCCCCTTTCTTGGGCACCACTTGGATGGGGCTGACCTAGTCGCTATGTGGTATGGGATAGATAATCCTAGCATGAAGGAGTTTTAGGACGTCCTTCTTCATGACTTTCTGCATCGTATTATTGAGCCTGCGTTGGGGTTCACGTGATGGTGTGCTTGCAGGGTCAATTAGAATATGATGGGTGCAAAGCATTGGACTTATCCCCTTAAGGTCTTGGAGTGAATACCCAAAAACTGACCTATGTTTTTCTAAGATATTGATGAGTTTGGACGTCTCCTCATTAGTAAGCTTGTCACTTATGATTACAGGAGCTTCTTTGTTGCCATTCAAGAAAGCATAACGTAAGCCAACAGGTAGGGGTTTAAGTTCAAAGGGAGGTCATGCCGGTGCTTCCTCTTGAGGAAGGTCAATGGTTTCACCTAGGTCGTCCTCTTCTTCTACGAAGAGTTTAGCATCTTTTTCTAAGGACGACTCAGGGGATTTGAAGGGTGAGACCTACATGACTTCCTTGGGCGGTTCATGGTAGGGAAGAGTGTCTGCCACTGAGTTTTTAGCTCGAGTGATAGGAATTGAAAATGTATTTCTTCCCAATGTGATGTACAACTCCCCTAAGGGTGGTGGTTCTACAAGGAGCTTTTCTAGGGGGTGCCCTTTTAGGATGTCAAAGTCTTTAGTGTCAAAGACATGGGAGTCTAGAATGATTTCAACATTATTATGGTATAGGGAAATGTTGTGAAGAATCCCTAATCCTTCTAGTCTAGAATGAGGAGCAATCCTAAGGGTTTTGTTGGTTAGAGTAAGAGGCTCATCACCTAGGTAGGTGGATGCAAAAGATGCGGACATGAGATTTATTCCGACAATTGGATTATATAGGACATTCATCATGATTCTACTGATTTGGCATTGGATAGTTGAAGAAGGGATGCAGATTTGAATTTCCTCACAAGAAAGTTCTGCTTCTTCTACCCATTTAGTGCTTATGATAGTAGTCAACTCCCTAATGGATTCTTTGAGGGTTTCTTTATCCAAGGGATCAAGGGGAGTAATGGGGATTGGTGGCATCTTTTGACAAGAGTAATTTCGAGGTATTTCCAAAATCTTCAAAAAGGTCATCCTCAAACGATGGAAGGTCCGAAGGTTGGAAACCTTCCTCCAGATCTTCTGGTTCGGGTGAGGGTTCTTGAATGGAAAGTGTAGGTTCAGCCTCGGTCGAAGGGACTTCCTCATGACTCAACATCAGTTCTACATGGAGGGGTTCTAAGGGAGGAGGTTTCTCTAAAATGCGGTCTAGGAGGGCTTCTCCTTCCACTACTACAGATTGACTTATCACTATCGCCACTTTCACTACCGTAGCGATAGATGTGACGGTGTGATACCTCCACCGTCGGTTGACCGATAGCAAGGCCTCATAAGGAAGGAAACCGGCAGTTGAAATTGCTACCATTGATAGGTTAATGGGAGATGCTATAGTGGTATTGGGGTTGTATTTCCTCCATTGCATGAAAAGCTAGGCCGACTAGGATACGCGTTTTGGTCGGCGGTCCAAAACTAGCATTTGGTCAACCAGCGGTAAAAATTCAGTGTGAGTGTTGAAAGCCCTCAACTTCCAAGGCCGTCAAATCACCATTACTTCCACCGCCTAAAGCCAAAGAGTCATACCCACTACTCTACATATTCTTCAAGCCTAGTGTCATCTGAAACCACCACTCTTCTTCATACATCATCCTCTTCTCTTTCAATCTACAAAGAAAATGTCAGATAACCCCATCAAGTTTTCAAGCAGCTCATCGTCCAGCGAGGATGACTTGTCAGCCCACCAGTCCTTTGAGGAGGATGTCTCCTCCAATGACTGGATGCCTTCTGATTATAGTCCTCCGTGGAGCTCCGAGAAGGAGGCCCTGGAGGAGGAGGACAAGGATGAGGACGAGGACGAGGAGGACGACGCCGACACCGATGACGACAACAACGATGACTTCAACTCCGACGGCTCTGACTCTGACTCTGACTCTGACTTTGACTCGCATCCACCCAAGCGAGGGTTTATATTTGTAACAAAACCATCCAATTTATAAGAGCACAAGTATAATAACAATCACCAAAGCAATCAAACCGTCATACTTGAACCCATATAAACCCAGTAGTCTGGTGAAATCATGAAGGATCTCAAACAAACCAACATACAAACTATGATCATACATGATTCAACACAACCAATCACATGTTACAATAGGTTCACAAATTGTTCTCATACATCGAAGTTTCAACAAAGTTATTACAACTCAAATTTAGAAGTAGCGAAAGCAACATAGTTTTGAAACAACATCAAGATAGTTCAAATACATAGCCAGTTTAAGATCATCTCCAACAAAAGCATGTAGTTGAGATGATATAGAATGACCATGCCCTTAGTCTTACTCTCCATCAACTATAGGAGTTATGCAATGCTTGTAGTAACCATGGTACATCATGTCATCTGCAACAAATAGGAATAAACCCTAAGTACGAGAATGTACTCAGCTAGACTTACCCGCCATAAACCAAAATAATAAGACACCAAGGAGTATGCAAGGCTTTAAAGGTGGAGTTAGCTTGACAGCATTTTGAATAAAAGTTTAAGTAACATAACTTGGAGATGTAGTACCTCTAGCATCAATTTGGATACCTATTCAATTAAGCATCTCTAGATTAGCACCTGTACTAGAGCAATCACTTGATTAAGCTAACAAGCATTAGTAACCATATCGGTATAATAATTTGAGCAATCATCATAACCATCAAGTTTCCATTAAGTTACTCTACGTTATTGCTGCTCAGTCAAGTTCTCACTATCTGGGAGAGACGACGATTTGAATCGATTCCTACCCAGCTGGGGAATTTATTCCTAACACAAACCGAGGCACACCCCACGAAGGTAGCCTTAGGTCACCTTTGGTACAATTTAGGACTAACTCGTGGGTCCAATTAGTGCCGCATCCTCAGAGATTCTACCAATATGCTAGGAAGATCGAGACTCAAACTCGCCCTTGGACTCATGCCATTAGCTCTCTGCACATCCTTACTACCTCCAGTGTGCGCACTTTCACTTATCGGGGCCCGACCTGAATTGAGCTACTTGGCTTCATGGTCGTATCATCAGATTTGGCCAGCTAAGTGCTAGGCATGCATTCAACATGGCATGAGGACATACAACAAATCGGTCCTTAATCGACACAGACGGGGATATATAGGCACCCAAGACCTCCATGCCTTGTTGCTTCTCTATCATGATCCCGCCCGGTCTCCTTTATTCGTTGACACATGGTTATTTCCATGCTAGCAAATATAGCCAACCATAATTAGTTATCAGCCTATATCATGCAGGTGATAGGTAATCACTTGACTTCTACTGACTAAGCATATATTCGATCCTGGACCTATATAGGATTCAATATATATACATATATATATAGGAAGATATATGTAGCAAGTGGTTCCAATCAACTTCTAGTACTTAATGCATCAACATAAAAGGACTCAAGTTGATAGTTCAAAAACATAGGAGGCTTAGAATGCTCCGGGGCTTGCCTTTCACAAAGGTTGAGGGCTGATGATCTGGACATTTGGGCAACTATTCACCATCGGGCTCGAGCGGTTACAATGGTGGTTCAAGGTGGTAGAGCAGAGCAAGGCGGAGCTATTGGCACGAGTGATTGGACAATGGTGCTATGGTGGCAGTGAGCGAGCGTGGCAAAACTCATGGCGGTGATGGTGATGGTGGTTGTGGCGCTGCTGCTTGGTGGGCGAGAGGGAAGGTGAGCGAGAGCGAGAGAGCGAAGAATGGATTGAGCAACGTTGTCGCCTCACACTCCACTATGTTTCTACTCGACCGGCTAGGCCAACACCGGCATACGACCGCCATGCGGCGCGCACGGCCTGTGGCAGATCGGGCACTGACGGCGTGGCGTTCGCGACCATCTGCCCTGACAAAATGACTAGCAACGCAAGTTCATCCACCTCTATCTCCTAATCCGTGGCGAGTGAGCAAAAACTCCATTACTAAAAGTTATAGAGCTATATGTAAACTCCAACTTTGCTTTAGGGAGCAACATCTAATTCGCCATAGTTTTCAAAATACAAAGCTCCAAAGTATGGTACATTGAAACTGAAAATCAGTCCCAGACTTAGAAAATTTTCAAAGTTTTAAAACAACATTTCATTGCTACTTGTGAGCTATTTTTGAGCATGCTATGCACCAAATTAGGTCTTGACCCAAAAATAAAAGTTGTTACCCTAGTCAAGTGCTACAACTTTTCTTAAGGGTGCACAGCCATGCAAACACTCTAGGGTAAAGTTCAACTTAGGTCAAACATACAACTTGAAAATGGTAGCTTACAGTATAATCATGACTTAGAGGCCAAATTGGTCCAAGTCATGAGTACCAAAGTTGTTCCATGTGACATTCTAAACATGTTCAAGGTACTCCTAAGGTCCCAGAAGCATTTCACACATTGATCACATGTAAACCCTAGCCTAGGTATAAATTTAAGAGGCATCACAAGTGATATAACAAGGTAGTAAAGATACAATTTGACATGCTCATGCTCATGAATGCTCAATGATGCTTGTGCTCATGAAATGCCAATGCCAAATGCATGCTTAACACTAGGGTATTACAATATTTAGATTAAGTAGTTTATAGTTAGTATAAGTAGTTTTAATAGTTTAGGTTAGTTATTATGTTTTCAGACGAGTACAATCGTATACTCATCCAAATTATATTTATCTGTATATACAATGAATCAATGACAAAAAGTTCTTTGAAATATTATGTTTCCTACTACAGTTATTGCTATCTATCTTTGATCCTTGCTATATTCCAGGAGATATTGCTACGCGATGAATGTTTTTTTTCTTTTTCTATATATATATGAATGAAAAGTAAAGACTATCATGTATGTTTCCAGTTCTAGGAGAATTTAATAGCAGTTCAACTGCTGACAATAATTGTATTATAGCATTGGATTAGCGTGGCAATGGTCGGCTTAATACGGATATTGTTTACCTTATCACGCACCGTCCATTCTCGTTGCCGATCAATCTGGACCATCCATTTGGAAAAGAAACCTAGAACTACCTGGTTCGTTCCCCAACTCCCCCTCGGCCCTGTCGACGCATTGGCGGCTGTTGGAAACACTAAAAAACCCCAATACAAAGCCATCAGTTCTCCCCACCCATTGCTTCATCTTCATTCTCCCCACCAGTTGCTTCATCTTCATTCTCCTCACTAGTTGCTTTAGCTTCATTCTCCCCACTTGCCTTTGCTTGCCCTACCTCGAGCACCTTGCATTATCGTCGTGGACAATGCCTCTTGAAGGTTAGATGGATTCAGTCACCGCCCTGCTATTTGCAATTGGTCCCAATTGGTTCTGGGTTCAGTATCAGTTTTGTTCATATTAGGAATTTCTTCATTGCAATAGATGTCTTACTTCGGAAGAAGCCATTACAATGCGAGCAACCTTGCCTTTTGGCAGCTAGGGGTGGCACTAGGACCCTAGATGATATTGTTTGCTACTTGGGGATGAAGCATTCACCTGGACAGACTGTTGACTATTGAAGCCACCTCCTCAGACCACAAAATTTGACAAGAATCATTCAAGACCCTGTTTGTGGAGAGATTTTTGTGCTTTGCAGGGCTGGACAGAAGGAGACATACTTTATAGATACAATGTGTCCATGGACAGAGATGCTGTCATCTTCGCTATGGTTCACTACCTTTGGCTTTTGGGACTGCATCAACCAATTGAGTATCTTAGCAATTGCCTACCCATCCGACATTAAGTCTTAGAATTTGTGAAACTTTTATGTTAATGAAGTTTATATGTACTAATGAAACCTTTGGATTATTATGTATGAGTACTGCATAATGGTTGAACTATTACTTTGATTGACTAGTTAATTGAATCAGTTGGTCTTGATTGTGGTCCACATGTACACCTCTATGTAAGCATAGAGGATCCAAAACATGCCTTCTTCTATAGGCGGATAGTACCCTGAACTGACAGTGACAAAGCATTTCATCTTGGTAGGAGTCTAAGGGTTTTGAAGGACGTTTTGGCACCTTGGCAGGAGGCAAAAGTGTAGACAAAAGACCTAGGCTGACCTCTTCACTCAGAGTGTGCAACACTTTGAACCCTGACTGATCCATGGCTACATCTAGCTCCAACTCCCAGTGGTCGGCACCATCCTAGGGTGCCGTCGCGAGAAGAACACCGGCTTCTAGTGGAGGAGGCTACAACATGAGGGGGCCACCCATTTCGTGCCGTGTTGAGAACCACCCCTACACATACTAGGCACCACTCTTGTGTCGCTACGGCTTGAAGATGACTTGGTGGATTTTGTGGAGTGATGAAAACCCAAGACATCGGTACCATAGATGCTGCAGGGCAAATAATGTAACTAGATTTCGTTCTTGTTCATTCTATTTTCACAATGCAAATGCTGAAATCCTGTTGTACTTATGGTAATTTGGTTTTTTCGTAGCCCAACTTAGATTGCGGGTTCTTTTAGTGGCATGATCCCCAATATGGAAAATTTCTTAGGACTTTGATTTTGGATTTATGTAACAAAAATTGGGAGCTGAAGGCGAAGGCCATTGTTACAACAAATGAAGAACATCTGCAAGAGGATGAAGAGATTATGCCATAGATTAAAGAAATGGCCAGGGTTCCAACGAAGATGATGGAAGATTTCTTACCTTTGAGAAAGAAATGTGCTTCCTATTCTTCTTACACCTATTTTGTACTTACCTTAGTTCTTGGCATGTTCATTGGCAAGATGCTTAGTTCACTGTAGTAGATTCAAGTATTACTTTATGATGTATCGGACTAAAATCTAACACTTTTGTACAACTATTGTTAAACTAAATGCAAGGTGATTATCTAGGTGTTCAATTTATTGAAATGTAAGTGCTAGTACATCCAAGTATCAATTAATGTGTCAGACTGAAATCTGTCACTATTGTACAACTATTGTTGAACTAAATGCAAGGTGATTAACCAGGTGTTCAATTTATTGAACTGTAAATGATAGTATATCCAAGTATCAATTGATGTGTTGGAGGCATCCTACTTCCCTAGATACTAGGCCTTGGTACAGGGGCAACCAATTTATTGAACTGTATATACACTCCTATGGTCCTTCCACACCTTCCTCCATCCATTCCCCACTCTACACCCTTGCTGTGCTTCACCCTGCTAGCGTCGGATGAAAGGCAGCCTCTCGTGTGCTCACTACTCCTTCACCTCCAACCTCGCCAGCGCACAAATCTTCAGTGTGCTGACCCTGCTTCTATGCACCATCCGGATCTAAGGTAATTACACTGGATCTACTCCTTCATCGGATTCTATATTCATTTGTATTGTTCTCTTGTGCTCTCTACTCCTTCACCTCCAACCTAGCTATAGTATTTTTGTTGGATCTATAGATGAAAATGCATCTTCTTGTTCTAGAGTTTGTGGCCTTGTATATCCGTGGAGTGCAGCTTATGAGCCTTATTGTCCCCAGTATTGGTTCACCAAATAAGTGCTTTGTGAACAAAGTCGATGAGCTCAATGAAAGTGTACCAATGGATGTGGATGGGGTTGTAGTGGTCAAGGCTTGAGATGACATGGAGATTGACAATGACCCTGTGGAGGTCGACAATGATCTGCAAGATATTATGGAGATTCACAATGATCCCATGGAGGTCGACTAGGATCTACATGGAGAATGATTAATTATGCAACCAATGATGTACATATGAAGGCATTTTAACTTTTGCATAGTGTCGGCCTATTAGTATCTGCATTTTAGCTTTCGGCATGCTTGTTAGCTTGGTAGTGTCCACCTACTTATTTGGTATGAATGTATGGAACTCAAGTTGGATTCCTTTCAATCCGAGTGTACTAACATTGTGCTTTCCTTATGTTTTCTAAGTGCATTGTTTGGCTTTCTTTCAATGTAAATCTATGTGCCTTATTATTCACCATCGAACTCAAGTTGGCTTCCTTTCAATCTGAATACTAGAGTTGTGCTTTTCTTAGTTTTCTAAGTGCGTAGTTTTGCTTTGTTTTAATGCCAAATGTTAAGATTGTGTGCCTTAGTGTTCATCACCGTATCATACGGTGATAATAGGACCCAGCCACCGATGATGGTACTATGCATTCACCGCCGCTTAGTTGCAAAATTTCCAATCCCGTGTTTAAACCCTCCCGCGTGAAACTGATGAAAGTTCGATTCCTGCGTGACATAAAAGTTTCATAGAGAGCAAGCAACCCCTACCCCAACATCCCCCTAACCCTTCTCCACCCCCTGCCATCGCCCCTCCCTCCCCCCACACACATAGCTTTCTTGTCCTCATTGCTGCTGTTCATCATCGCCACTCTTGCTCATCACCACTACTCAACTCTTGCTTCGTGTCGGTGCACATTGCCAGCTTGACCGCATAGATCCACTGATGCACGAACTCCTGCTGTCACCAGCATTACCACTCGTGCTCACCATTGCCAGATCCAAAGGCAAGTATAATAAGGCCTTACTTGGATCGCCGTCCCTTCTCCTCGAAGCTCATCTCCTTACTAATGTTTATTGATGCAATTCCACGGTAGGGCGGCCTCATCTCTTCAGCTACTGGTGTCCTTCCAGATGGAGGCCCATGACATGAGGAATGTAGTGGATAGCCTCTTAGACAATGTGCTTGTCGACATCTTTAGCTACCTCCTCGCCCAATCCTTGTGCTGCTGCAAGTGTGTTTGTCGGTCCTGGAGGCATGTCATCTCTGACTTCTATCAACGTAAGAAGCTTTCATAGACTATCATTGGTGATGCGGTGGCAAAAAACGTAGATCTGCATCGGAACTCCTGGTTTATGTCAGGATTTCCGGTGGTCGGGACTCCCAGCGTGAGCCATGACTTCCGACCGTTGGGACTTTTGGCGTACGTCGGGACTTTCGACGCAGGGAAACAGAAAAACACCTCAACCTAAACTCACTCTACCATGAGGGGCAAAAATATGATGGACACTAACTTTTTCACAAGTGACTAGATTTCATTCAACCAACACAAAGCAATGGTCACTCATGAAAATTATAAAATAGATTTTGAAAGTGTCACACAATGTTTTCTTAATTCTTTTCTCCTAACTAGATCAAACAAAATGTGTGTGCAAGGTATCAAGCCATGTTACGAGAATTAATGATATTTAGTTCACTCCTCGAAGCATAAAATCTTGACTCATCTAGGGGCTTTGTGAAGATATTGGCTAATTGCTTTTCGGTGCTCACATGATGAATGGTGATATCTCCTTTGGCTTCATGGTCTCTCAAAAAATGATGCTGGATGTCTATGTGCTTTGTTCGAGAGTGGTTTACAGGGTTGTTTGCCAATTTAATGGCACTCTCGTTGTCATACAAAAGTGAAATCTTG
Source organism: Miscanthus floridulus (assembly GCF_019320115.1). Lineage (NCBI taxonomy): Eukaryota > Viridiplantae > Streptophyta > Magnoliopsida > Poales > Poaceae > Miscanthus > Miscanthus floridulus. Next base: position 41,205,504 of record NC_089585.1, read on the forward strand.
GTTAACTCACATCCAAAGTCCTTTAGTGTTTGCTTCATCCAAAATAGCTGGGCACAGCAAGCGCCGGCCGCCACATACTCGACCTCGGCGGTGGACAAAGCAACAGAATTTTGCTTCTTAGAGCTCCAAGACACCAAGGACCGACCAATAAATTGGCAAGTCCCAGTAGTACTCTTTCGGGTTACTTTGCAACTGGCATAATCCGAATCGGAATAGTGAAGTAACTCAAAAGTGGAGCCCTTAGGATACCACAAGCCAAGATTAGGAGTGTGCACTAAATATCAAAAAATTCTCTTAATAGCCATCAAATGACATTCTTTTGGATTACCTTGAAATCTTGCACACATGCACATGCTAAGCATAATATCAGGCCTAGATGCACAAAGGTAAAGAAGTGATCCAATCATGGAGCGATATACCTTTTGATCGACGTCCTTTCCTCCTTGATCAAGATCAAGATGTCCATTGGTTGGCATGGGTGTCTTGATGGGCTTGGCCTTGTCCAAGTTAAACTTGTTCAACATGTCATTGGTGTACTTGGTTTGACTTATAAACGTGCCATCCTTGAGTTGCTTGATTTGAAATCCAAGGAAAAACTTCAACTCTCCCATCATGGACATCTCGAACCTATTTGTCATAATCCTACTAAATTCCTCACAAAAGCCATATTATTACTACCAAATATTATGTCATTGACATATATTTGGCAAACAAAGATATCATTATTGACTTTGCGAGTAAACAAAGTAGCATCAGCCTTTTCTATCTCAAAACCTTGTTTGAGTAGAAAATCCTTCAAACAATCATACCAAGCTCTAGGGGCTTGTTTGAGCCCATAGAGTGCCTTGTCGAGCTTGTAGACATGGTTTGGATACTTGGTGTCTTCAAAGCCCGGTGGTTGCTCTACATACACCAACTCGAATAGGGGGCCTTTGAGAAATGCACTCTTCATGTCCATTTGATAAAGCTTGAAGTCATGATGGGTGGCATAGGCAAGTAGAATGCGAATTGATTCTAGCCTAGCCACTGATGCATAGGTCTACCCAAAATCTAAGCCTTCAATTTGAGTGAATCCTTGAGCCACCAACCTTGCCTTGTTCCTTGTTACCACACTATGCTCATCTTGCTTGTTGCGGAAGACCCACTTGGTTCCAATCATATTTTGCTTGGGCCTTTCCACCAAGGACTAGACTTCATTCTGAGTGAAGTTGTTCAACTCCTCTTGCATGGCTATCATCCTATCCAGATCATCAAGTGCCTCTTCCACCCTACAAGGTTCCAAAGGAGAAACAAACGAGTAATATTCACAAAAACTTGCTAAATGGGAACGTGTAGTTACCCCTCATCGAATGCTCCCCAATATATTATCAACGGGATGATCCCGTTGAATGGATTGATGCACTCTAGGATGTGGCACTTGAGTTGATCTTTGGATAGGGCCATCATCATCATCATGGTCATGATCGATTGGAGGATCATAATCATGAGCTTGTGGAGGGTTGACTTCACTTCTTTCTTCATTTTGAGTTGAGGTTGAGCTTGCTCATTGTTGACACCATCTTCATGAGAATGACCTTGTGCTTCATTTGATCTCCCATCTTGATTATTTCTTGTTGCGGAAGCTTCACCATGTTCATTGGATGAAACATGATGAATGGTTGGATCAAGATCATCATGCACAACATGGTCTTCATCTTCGTCTTCGATGGGCTTTACTTCACCAATGGCAAGCTTCTTGATTGCTTTGTGTGTAGCTTCTTCATTACCTACAATCTCAACATTGACTTGCTCCTTTTGAGAGCCGTCGGTTTCATCAAAATTCATGTCTACCGTGATTTCAATCAAACCGGTGGTTTTATTGAAAACACGATATCCATGTTTGTTAGTACCATAGCCAAGCATGAAACCTTCATTAACCTTTGGTGCAAACTTAGAGCTTTTGGATTTCTTGTTAAGTATGAAACACTTGGATCCAAAAACTCCAAAGTAGTGCACCTTAGGCTTTTTACCGGTTAGAAGTTCGTAGGTGGTCTTTTCTCTTTTCTTGTGAAGATATAAGCGGTTGATAGCATGGCATGCCATGTTGACCACTTCCGCCCAATAGTTGGTTGGAGTCTTGTACTCATCCAACATTGCTCTTGCGGCTTCTATGAGCGTTCGGTTCTTCCTCTCCACAACACCATTTTGTTGTGGAGTGTATGGAACCAAAAACTCATGCTTGATTCCTTCTTCATCAAGAAACTCTTCAATGTTGGTGTTCTTAAACTCCGTCCCATTGTCACTTCTAACTCTCTTGATTTTGACTTCAAACTCATTTTGGGCTCTTCTTGCAAACTTCTTGAAGATACCTTGGACTTCACTCTTTTCACGCAAAAAGAATACCCAAGTGAAATGATAATAATCATCAACAATTATGAAACTATATTTGTTACCATCAATGCTTATATAAGTGACAGGTCCAAATATGTCCATGTGAAGCAACTCCAATGGTCTTTCAGTTGTCACAACATTCTTGATGGGATGTTTAGCTCCAACTTGTTTTCCCGCTTGGCATGCGCTACAAATCCTATCTTTCTCAAAAGAAACATTTGTTAGTCCAAGGATGTGTTAGCCTTTTTGAAGTTTGGCCAAGTTCCTCATCCCAACATGGGCAAGTTGATGATGCCATAACCATCCCATGCTAGATTTTGCCATTAGACAAGTCTCGGGTTTTACTCTATTTGATGTGAAATCAACTAGATAGAGTTTCCCTTTTAAATGACCCATAAATGCAATAGAGGAATCCTCCCTTCTATAGACTTCCACACCCTTATCCGTAAAGAGACAATTATAACCCATCTCACAAAGTTGTGAGATGGACAATAAATTGTATCTTAACGAATTCACAAGTAAAACATTTGAAATGGAATTATCATTTGATATAGCAATTTTACCCAAACCAAGGACTTCTCCTTTTCCATTGTCACCAAACACAATATTTCCACTTTGATCATGACTTTGTTGGAATGATGTGAACATGTCCTTCTCTCTAGTGATATGATTGGTGCATCCACTATCCAACACCCAACTTGTTCTGAATATTCCTATAAGGACAAATTAAGCTTTTGTTTTAGGTACCCAAAAAGATTTGGGTCCTAGGGGGTTAGTCACATAAAACTTGGGCACCCAAACACTCCTCATAATTTCCTTTCTCTTTTGGGCACCAACATACTTAACCACAATCTTGCCATCCTTGCCCCAACAACACATATAGTCACTAGCATAGCACCATGGAAGTGGTGCTTGTGGCTTGGGGACATCAGATTGCTTCGTCTTGATTGTCTTATTAATTGTAGGTTGGATCTTTGGAATGTAGACCTTGTTGTTGGCCTTGCATATTAGCTCATCAAGAGCAGCACCCTTGTTGAACTTCACACAAGGCACACCATTGATCATGTTCCTTCCATTGGCCTTTCCATCATACCTATTATAGCTAATGCCTTCCTTGATTGATGGGCGCCTTGATGACTTGTATATAGTCTTGTTGGATTGCTCTTGACACTTGCACCCATTCTTCAATATCATCTTCAACCTATGAATCTCCTTGTCTTTCTTCTCTAACTCAACAAGGTTAGTTGTATATGCATTCACATCCATTTTATAGCATCTTTTACAACCATCACTAGTAGAGACATTAGAGTCTTTGGTTGCCTTAGGAGAAGTTGAAGTGCTAGCCCAAAGAGTACTATAGTTTAACTCAAGATTTTGGTATTTTTCTTCCAAGTTTGTGAGGCTTTCTTGAGCTATACTCTTCTCATTCTTAAGGCTAGCTACTTGATCATTAACCGAGGAATGTTCCTTAGTCAATTTCCCAATTGAGTTATTGGCTAATGACAATTCTACGGTTACAACCTTCATCTTTTCCTCGGTGATAGATGCTTCAAGTGAAAGATTTTTCTCTCTCTTGAGTGATTATATCTCCTTACATCTCTAAGCATCTATCCTGCTTCTCTAATTTCTTCATTAGCGTTTTTATTTTAGTGAAGGCCTTTTTACTAAATTTCTTTATCATGGTTGCTTCAATTTCTTCTATGTTATCATCACAACTATCATACTCATCACTAGAGGAAACGGGTGTAGTATGTACCTTCTCCCCTTTTGCCATGAGACAAGTTGGGGTGTAGTAGTCATTGTCGATGAGGTTGGAGAAGAGCTTCGGTGGTGAAGATAGGTTGGGGAAGAGTTTTGGTGGTGAAGTTGAGTCGAGGAAGATCATGGTTGGTGAAGAAGAGTGGTGGATGGCAATGTTTGCAGCTCCCTTCTTCTTCTTCTCATCATCACTTGAGTCACTATCACTTGACTCTCATTCTTCCCCAAGATGAGCTTCACCTATCTTCTTGCCTTTGTTCTTCTTGTCTTCATCCTTGTCATGCTTGTGCTTCTTTTTCTCATCAGGACAATCGGCTATGAAGTGACCGGTTTGACCACATCCATAGCAAAATATCTTTTTGAACCTTCTCTTTCCATCACCATAGGTCTTGCGGTTGCTTTTCTTCTTCATAAACTTTCTTAGATTTCTAATCACAAATGCAACCTCCGCATCAGAATCTTCTTCTCCACTTGAGGAATCATCCTTCACTTTCTTCTTCTTTTCTTGACTTAAACCTTGACCTTCATGTTGTTGAGTTGCTTTAAGGGCTGCACTCTTGTTGAATCCCATTGCATTAGGATTTTGATTGTGAGCATTGATTGCATGTTCATCTAGACACTCATGATGCTTGAGTTTTGAAAGAACTTCTTGAGGTGTCATCTCATCATAACCGGGCCTTTCCATGATCATGGACGCTAGCATGTTGTTCTTGGCTCTATAGGTTCTCAACATCTTTTTAGCAACCTTGTTGTCATCCCATTCGGTGCTTCCAAGAGCTCTTATGCGGTTGACTAATGCCATGAGCCTATCAAACATGGATTGTGTTGTTTTATTTTGCAAGAATACAAATCTTTCCAATTCACCATGAAGTAACTCAATGTTGCCTTTTCTCACACTTTTATCTCCTTCAAATGACACTTTTAAAGTATCCCAAATTTGTTTTGAACTTTCCATTCCATTCACTTTTCTAAACTCATCAGGAGCTAGGCTTGACACAAGCAATGCTACGGCTTGTGCATTTTGATGGAGGTTGTGCACTTCTTCTGGAGTTATTTCTCTATCTTCATCGGTAGGAATCATCACACCAACATCCACAACTTCCCAAAGTTTGCAGCAATGAGATGCATCTTCATCTTGTAAGACCAATCGGTGTATCTTGTTCCATCAAAGTGAGGTAGCTTGCCAATGTTGACGGACGGAGTATGTAGTGTTGAACCTTTTATGAGTTGTCCATAGTCAAAGCTCATGTTTGAATATATTCCCTTTCCATGAGCATGCTCACCGGCTCCAATATCACTAGCGACATCTTTGTTTGCTTCATTCTTGTCACTTGTATCATTCTTGCCACTTATTGCATCATCAACCTTCTTGCTTAATTCTTCCTTCATCTTGCTCATCTCATCTTGCATCTTTTTCATTTCATCTTGAAAGAACTTGACTTGAGCACCCATCAACTCTTTAGCTATTTTCTTGGCCATCTCGGTGGCAACGACTTGCATCTTGTTGGACTCCGACATTGTTTCTTCTCATGCGGTGAAGCGCAAAGAGAAAACCTTGCTTTGGATCTAACAATGCCTAGAGGGGGGGGGGGTGAATAGGCGTATCTAAAAATTAACTGCAAATGCTAAGTTCAAATTTGTCAGTCAATGTCGGAAGTCCCGGTGTTTGGGTCGGAACTCCCGATGTCGTCAGAAGTTCCAACACAAACATCAGCAGTCCCGACGCCTATGTGAACTACAAAAGTAGTGCCAAATTTAACTTTACGAATAAATAATCTTACAACCCCACTTCCTAGTGATTTGGTGAAGATGTAGGGTCACTCCCTTGACGCCGTAATGCCTCCAAACCATAGATCGAGTCCAAACCCTAAAAATGAAAGTTTGGGAGAGAAAGAGACAAACAAATACAAGTAATCTCTAGCAATCACAACAACAAGCACACAAGACACAATGATTTATCTCAAGGTTCGACAACCCCACAAAGGAGCTCCTATGTCCTTGTTGTTGAGGTGACCACCAAGGTCGGAGTCTCTTCCACCTCCTTTCCTCTCTCAAAGCGACCACAAAGGTCACTTGAGCTTTCCACTAAGAAATCAAGGGTAATACAAACTTCCCAAGGCTCTTCCACAAGATGGAAGCTCTTGGGCAACACCTAGCTGGCTAGGGGCAAGGCCCCAAGAGTAATAGACGCATAATCAACCGGCTTGATGAAGAAATCAAGTGCTCAAGCTTTCCAAAGTGATGCTCTCACTTAATCCACTCTCCTTTCACTAAAAACCCTAAGGGAATCAAAGATTGGAGCAAAGGGGAGCAGAGGGGTGCTTTAGTTGCTTGGGAGCTATTGAGCACGAAGTGGGTCAGCTATGAAATGAGTCCGTAATGGTTAAAAGTGAAGGGGGTATTTATACTCCAAGTGAAAATCTAACCATTCAGATCTACGTCGAAAGTTCCGACGTAGATCTTAGGACTTTTGACGTTAACAGAAAACACTATTCACATAGGGTTAGAAGTCCGCGCATGCAAGTCAAGGTCGACACTCCCGACAAACTTTGAGACTTCCGATGGTTAGAACTTCTAACGTATGTCGGGACTTCCGACGTGCACAGTTAAACAACCAGCCAGCACCGCTGATGCTGGGACTCTAGCTTGGGTTGAGACTTCTGAAAGTTAGAACTTCTGACATGAGTCGAGAGTTTTGATGAGCGTAGATAGTCGGCCAGCAGAACCATCGATTTCGGGACTCCTGGCTTAGGTTAGGACTTTCGACTGTCGAAAGTTCTGACTCATGTCGGGACTTCCGACGTCCATAGTCACCATGCAGGCTAAGTGACTAGGAGTCAGAACTTCCAGCAAGAGTCATGACTTCCGACTATCGGGAGTTCTAGCTTACGTCAGGACTTCCGACACCGATAGTAAGAAAAATAATCTATATGCTCATGGAGTGCTAGAGTGTCTCTCTTTTGATTTTATTTTAATGCTTGAGCACTCTATCTTCCTCAGACCAACTAAATTTGCATCCCTCTTTATAGTGCGGTGGATCCTAAACTCAAAAACAAAATTAAAACCTTTGGAGAGCGTTTTGAGTTCGTCTGCCTTTTCAACTTCAAGAATTGAGGGATATCATTTCATCTTTATCAACTCTTTGAATCTTTCATGGGACTAATAGCTGCGACATATCTCATTAAGTTCACATTAGTCCCTAATTTGGATGTCATCAATACACCAAAACCCACATAGGGGGCAAATGCACTTTCAGCCGGCTCCTGTTGTCAAGCTTCTTGAGGTTCGGCATGGTAACTTTGGCATGACCGATGCACCAAAACATGCAGAGATGGTGCACCACCAGTGTGCTCCTAGTTCATAGCTCATATGGGGTCTTGCCAACAAGGCTCTTGGACGAAGAGCAATTGAGGAGGTAGACTGCCGTGGTGATGGCCTCCCTCCTGAACACGCTAGGGAGCCCCTTGGCCTTCAGAATGTTGAGTGTCATGCCCACAATAGGTTGGTTGTGGCACTCGATGATGCCATTTTGTTAGGGTGAATAGGGCACCGTTAGCTCATGTCACATGCCCAACTTGGCGAAGCAGTCAATGAAGTCAGTTGCGGTGACCTCCCCTCCTCTGTTCATGCGCAACGCATAGAGTTTCTTGCCTATCTTGTGTACCACTACTGCCTGAATGTGCTTGGTGGTAGCGGGTGCTATATCCTTGGAAGGCAACAAGTAGAGCCACATATATCATGAGTAGTCATCAACAAGGAGGAGGAAGTACTGATACCCACTAGACATTGGTAGTGTGATTGACCCACAGAGATCATCCTAAAGAAGCTGGAGGGCCTCTGTGGAGCGTTGTTGTGCCTATTGTGGGAATAGGGAACATCGGTGCTTGCCAATGAGGCAGGCTTTGCACACCTGCTCGACCTGAGTCAACAATGGTAGGCCTTGAACCAGCGCTAGGCATCCTCGTCGGAGCATGTTGCCAAATAGAGTGGGCGTGCAATGGTGACGTCAAGCACATATAGTCGCCTGGGGCTATGATGAACCTTGGCGAGCAGATGATGTTCTTTGTTATGGATGCCGTGTTTGATGAGGACATAGTACCCACCTTCATCTAGTTGGCCGATCAAGATGATGTTGGCGGTGAGGCATGGTAGGAAGTAGACATTATGGAGTGATCGGTGCTCGCCATTCTTGCTAGAAGAGCATGGTGTCGAGCCCTTCGATCTGCACGATGGAGCCATCACCAAAATGAACGGACCTAGTGATGCCGGTGTTGATGTTGGTTAAGGCAACATGGGATCTTGACATATGGTTGGACGCGTGGTATCTAAGATCTAGCATTTTGGGTCCTGATCCCCACTATCTCAAAGGCGGTGAAGACATTCTTGATGAGGTGGAGGATGGCACCATCACTCATCATCGAGATTGGAGAGTGGTGGCGATTTAGAGAGCGGTGGAGCTGGTGGTGCCTGGGTAAGCGGTGGAGGTGATGGTGCCTGCTGGAACAAGCTGTCTAGCTCGTGGATCGGACCGCTAGTAGGCAATAGGGTGGGCTCGTTATCCTGGGCTGCATGGGCCTACTCCTCATTCTTATTTCCCTATAGTCTTTGGCCCGGTGACCATTTTTACTGCAATGCTTGTAGACATCGTGTAGGCTCACCTTGCCTGCACTAGAGCCAGCCCTAGAGTTGCCATTGCTGCTGGCACCACGACCTCGGCCTCTGTCGTGGCACTTCATGGCATGGTTGTATCTCCATATCCACCTCCTCCAAGGTGGTCTCCCCCACCTCTGCCTCCCCCTCCTTCACCTCTCATGCCACAGAGCCATAAGAGGCCCCTACCCCCGGTGAAGTCCTTGGTGAAGAAGAAAGTCAGCCGTCGTAAAACAAAGCCCCCTCCGTAGAAGCTACCTTATGAGATGTCTGAAGAAGAATCAAAAGTGGTGGCATAAAGTGATTTGGATAACTGGCAACAAGATGTAGCAAAGTGGTTTGAACTTATGAGAAACCCACCAAAGCCACAGTACATAGCACAACAAGGACTAAGGAAAAGAATCTATGAACGCGAGAAAAAGCAGTGTGAGGCACGTAAGCCCTCACCATTATTGGACTATGAACACTCTCTTGACAAGTCATATAAGGCATCCTAGAAAGAGAAGAGAGCAGGGAAATATGTTGCATAGCTCGGGCAACAATCTTTGTAATCTATCAACCCGCTAGTTGCTGAGGATGATTGTACAAATGCACAAGGTGGTCAAATCAATTTGGACCAACTCAGTAGCTTCATGGACACAATAGATCTCACACTACAACAACTCATGGGGGGAGCATCGATATCAACAACCAAGTTTGATATATTTTGGACCTATAAGTATGGCAGGAGTCTTGTCAACCCTAAGTCCTAGCCATCACTGGGTACGCAAATGTTCTTGTTAAACAAGTGGTACTTAGATGCGTGTGTGAAGAAAGAGGCATGGCTTCTTGCTAGAGTTAGACCAGAGCATTACTTCAATGGCTATGACCTTATACATATTGAGTTCAATGAATTACACCAACTATTACACTAGAACACTCTTGATAAATCTCTCCTCAGCTGCTGGTGTCTGTAAGTGATTCTTTCTACAATTTAAGTAACTTGCATGTTAGTTCGTTGTCTATATATAGTTATCCTCACACTATATATATTCTTTTGTACTATATATATGTAGGTATGAGATGTTGAAACTAAAGAAAAAAGGGACGACTGATGTTGGTTTCATGGATCCGAATCGCAAATTCAAGGGCATAGTTACTCCATATGATAGATGGCGACCTCAAGTGTAGAAGAATCTATTGAGGTTCTTAGATAATCAACATGATAGGACACTGATACTCTTCTCTTACAACTTCAAGTGAGTGTTAATGTCTTGTGCATATTTTATTTTGCTTACTCCATGTTGACTTTAGTTAATGAGTTATGCCTGCGTATAAACATGCAGCTTCCACTAGATCCTACTGGTCATTGATTTGCTCAGGAGTCATGTAAAAATCTTTGACTCAGCGAGAAAACCCTGAGAAGATTACCAAGATATGATAGATATTGTCTAGTGGTAATTTCATTCTCGCACACTGTATACTCTCTTATGCCATAATAGTGATATAACTCTATTTATTTATTTTGTTTAGCAGTGCTTGCGCTATGTTCACTAAGAAACATCGTAATGGTAATTAGATCGTGCCTCTGGATATAGTCCAATACATAGTAAGTACTAGCTAGGTCACCACATCTTTCTTTAGTTCAATTCATTATTACCATGCTTCATTGGTTGATGATGAATCTTTTTCTCGTAAAGTGGTGTCTGCAGTAGGGATGAGGAAACAACTTATGTGGATACTACGTTTGTGAGTTCCTCATGCAAGCACTCAATGAAAATAAGTGAAGAGATCCTTGAAGTATGTAAAAATATACACAATTTATTTATTACCATTGTGTTGATATATATAATCATATATATTCATACTTTTCCTTTCATTTGAATTGAAGGTTGAATGGAGGAAGCAAAAGGTCCTATGAACTGACTAGATCAAAGCAATTCAAGAGGGATTGTCAGGATTTCTTATGGATGAGGTCATAGATCCCAAAGGTGAGTACTACTATGATAGAGAAGAAATATTACCTAGTAGCCATACGACTGAAGATTAGGATTGAATGAAATCACAGGGACATGAGTACAAGCTTTTTGTGACTTTGTTATGTACATATTCCATGCATGTTCAACCTCTTGAAATATTTGTATATATATAGTTTCATACATTTTAGTGTGTTATTTATGTATAATGCTCGAACAGAACCTTATACATATATATGGATGTATATTAGCAGCATGGAATTCGTATGCGAAAAGCTAATTGAAACAAAAAGAATTGAATTGAAAAGAAACCATAAAAGGAAAAGTAAAGAAATGAAAAAAATAACCTTTAGTACCGGTTGGAAACACCGACCAGGACTAAATGAACGAGCCCTAAGGCAAGGTCTGGGGGCCCATTTAGTCCTGGTTGGTAATAGCAACCAGGACTAAAGGTCCACTCTCAGTCCTAGTTCCTAGAACCAGGACTAAAGGGGGGCCTTTAGTCCTAGATTCAAAATCTTGATTAGGAAACCAGACTAAAGGGGGTTTCCCAATCGGCACTGATGCTCAGTCCTGCACTAGTGCCACCTAGCCTACCACATCACTGATCCATGTTTATGCCAAGGTGTCATGTCTAAGATGCATCTCCACGCTTAATCCATGTCGGTTTGATCGAAGGATAGAGGTTGAGCTCCCATGGATCCATGGGCCCACTGTCATCCACTTGGAGGGGCCAAACCGACCTACAACCCGACTTTTTGACCAAAGCAACCGACCTACCTACCATGCAACCACCTTTGGGAGCCATCAAGCACCATTGGATGGAAAGGTAGTTGGATGGACGGTCGACCGATGCCCCCTATGTTGGCCGATGCCCCTGGCTCTCCACCGCCTCATCTCTGCCTACAAGTACCCCCTGCCCTCTACACATTATAAAAGGAGCAGTGGTGCTCAGTGGAGATCATCACTCAAGTATTCCAAACATTCCAAGCCCTCTAAGAAGCTCTCAAGAGTAGTAGCTAGCTAGTAGTGATAGAGTTAGAGCGGAGCTCGCCTTAGAGTCTAGAAGAGTTTTCTAGTCTAGAATAGCTTCTTTGTAATATTTTATTTAGCATTTACTTTATTTAGTACTTTACTTTATCAAGTAGTTTATTCAGTAATATAGCTTTGCATAGTTTAAGTCCTGTCATGCTCTTGTTTATCATTAGTGAGCATAGGTGCTTGTTCTCTGGCAATAGCATCATAGTTATCTTAGTGTTTAGTTCGTTCATCTTTAGTACTTGTTCTACCATCTGGTTAAGGTGCTTCGATCTTATTTCACCAGAGCTCAGATTGAAGTAACACATTTATAGATTAAGCATGGTGCTTTGGCTATATCTTATCTGTAGGTACGGTTAGATCCCCGGATAGATTATGGTAGTTGACAAGTGGTGACAACCCTGTTCTTCCTCTGTATCCCACCACATTGGGTCTAGTTATTAAAATGTAGGGCTCATTGTGCTTTGTGACTAATTGAATTCAAGTCAGGTACGCCTCTCGTACTAAGGACATTCTCACTATCATTAATTTACCTTTGTTGCTTAAGATTACATGTCCTTTTCTTCCACTCATCTACACTACACTTCTAGCTACCACTGCTTGTTGTGGCATACCCTTTTACCTTTTTTTGTCCATCATCCATATTACCCCATGTTGCTAAACACACCTACCTAGCCTACCTAACCACAATTCCCAAAGACACCCATCCACCTTCCTTTGGGAAAATATAAATTCGACACATGGTTCTCACCAAGCGAAGTGCTACACGATAGTTCTGTGCGCTTGCGGAATTCCCTTTCTTATATACACACATAAGAAGCATCAACACTCACTATGGCAAAGGCTTTGTCTGACTTACTTGTAGAAGAAACCCGTCTCAAGTCCCTGTCCCCTGCAGTGTCTCATGGTGTGTTGGCAGCTTCTCAGAGGACCAGTGCACCCAATAGTACCTCTATAGAGCACTGTAGGCATTGTGGCAGGACTGGTCATCTCTTAGACAATTATTTCTCTCATCATCCTAAGAAGTTGGTTGAGTATCATGCATGTCGTGCTGCTCATGGGGGTCATGGTCGTGGTCCACTTCTAGAGGCTCAGTTTCAGTTGCTGCCTCCTTGACTATTGCTGCTCCTTCGACCTATGGTCTCTGATGGTGTCTCATTCAGATAGCTAATGGTACATCTTGTCATATCACTCATCAGGGTTAACTTTGCAAGAATCATTTTTCTATACCCAATGTTTCTTTTGTACCTTAGTTGTCTATGAATCTTCTATTAGTTGGCCAAGTTACTGTAACACCCTAATTTTCAAATTCTGAAATTTATGTTTTATTTGAATTAGTTTGAATTTAATTTAGCTGTAGTGGTATTTAATTTTCCTAGGGTGGGATAAACATTTTACAAAATAAACTAAAAAGAAATATAAGGCAGAAACAATGATTGTTGCATTCATGCTGCTGCACAGATTTTATTTGTTGCCCTTCTGTGTTTAGTTTCACGTTTATATCAAAATAGGGTGAAGATTCTTTCAAATTTCCCCTAGAAAAATAGAAATCCTTTTCTTTCCCTCCCCTTCTATAACACCCTAGTGTTAAGCATTGGATTTGGCATTTGCATTTCATGAGCACAAGCATCATCCAAGCATTCATGAGCATGAGCATATGAAGTTTCATTTCATTTACCATCTCTTTATAACATGTGATGTTGCTCATATACTTAATTATGGTTGTGATCATATGTGACCAATGCATGAGGTGGTTGTGAGGTCACCAAAATACCTTAGACACATCTAGAAAGATATTTGGAACAATGTTTATATTCATGAGTTAAGCCAATTTTGCTTCCAAGTGTTGGTTTACTTTGTAATGACATTCTCAAGATGCTAGTTTGACCAAAGTTGAACAGTAGGTTAGAGTGTTTGTATGGCTGTGTGACCTAAATAAAAGTTGTAGATCACATCATGGGTAACAAACTTTATTTAAGGGCCATGAGCTAATTCAGTGTCTAACATGGTCAAATAAAGCTCACAAGTATCAACAAAATGTTGGAGCAATGTAGTTTGAAAACTATTTCAAAGTAAACCATGATCATTAAACCAAAGTTGTAGTACTCACATAGCTTTACAATTTCTATTAAAGAAGTTTTGCTAAATCGCCACGGATTAGGAGATTTAGGAGCTCAAAGTAGCACTATCAGACGGACTAAATCGGCACTTAGGCGATTTGAATCGGCCGGTGTCGTGGCCACCTGCGCCAGGCCACATCCGCCACATGGTGTCCGTCTGCCAGCGATAGCCCCACTAGTCAGGCCGGTATGGGCAGATAAGGGCACTGCTCCCTCCCACTCACTCTCACGTGCTCACTCCCTCTGCCTCGCCTCGCCTCGCTCTCTCTCGCCCACCGAGCGAAACCGCAGCGCCGTGCCATTGTCGCCGCACCTCCGCCCTGCTCGCTCACTGCCACCACTGCACCGCCATCCGTCATATCTCACCCACCACTCGGCCATCACCTCCTCCACCTCATCGACCACACATTACCTTAACCTGAGCCAAGGTAAAGGCCTACCGCCATCGCCGTCACGCCCTTGCCGGAGCGCCAACAAGCTTGCGCTCATCGTGGTTGTGCTCGCTAGAGCACCCACATTCTCTCTCTTTTGGTGTTAAGGTTAGCCTAGGGTCAAGTATAGGTCATGCCACTGGCCGTTGAGCCAACGCCGACACACCGGTGCCAAAACGTGGCTGCTCACCACTGTGCTCTCATCGCCGCCAAGCCATGCACGTGGCCAAGCTTCACCGCCGCTCCACCGTCGCCCTCACCTAACCCTAGGTCTTCACTAGGCAGCCCTAAAGCCACAATAGTGCTCGCCTTGGCTTACAATCGCTGGAGACAATGAGCTCACCAAAGCGTAGCGCCGTCGCCCGCTATGGCCGCCATTGACCTAGCTTTGGCGAGCCTCTGAGACAACCAAGGGCACCCATAGATGTGGACTAGGTTGGGGAATACGTCAGGGGTGACGCTACTGTCGGCGACCTCGCCGTCGGCCAGCTTTTCACCGGTCAAGCCGACGCTCTGCTCTGTCTCACTAGCGCGTGGGGGTGGGTTTACCTGTGGCCCCCTGCTGTTAGCCACCATGGGTGTAGTAGATCGGGTGTACATAGAATTTTGGGTTTAGTTGGTTTTTAATTAATTTCACATATTTGAATACGAATTTCAAAAATTCATATCTAGAGCTAGGAGTATATAAATGGGGTGAACCAAATTTTGTTAAATTCATCTTGAAGTGTAATATTTGAAAAAAATATAAAATCTACTGCTTAGGGTATTTTTGTAGGAGAATTAAATTGAGCAAGATAAGTGCTTTTAAAGTAGTCTATATGTTGTAAAATGCATAACTTGAGCTAGGAAGGTGATAAAATTATGATTCCAATTTTGCTGGTCTTGTGTTGACATGCTCTAGCTACGAAAAATTCTAAACATACAGTAGGCATACTTGAAATATGGTCTTCCTATTTAATCTTAATTAATTGCTAGATTCTAGTGAAATTAATTGGGGTAAAAATACATAACATATGATCATACAAATTTTTACACAGTATTCTCATGCTACGAGGAAAGTAAGAAAAATATTAAATCTATTGGTTGACACTTTTCACTATGCTAAACTATTTTTTGCTAAAATAAGCATATGTAACTTGTCATTTTTGTAGAGGTAGCTATACTTATCCAAATGGCATGAAATTTGTACAGTAGACTATTAGGGTCATTGTAGCCTACTGTAATTGTGTAGGCAACTAGTTAATTGTGTAGGCAACTAGTTAATTATTGCTTTATAATTCAACTAGATGACTTCATGTGTAGTTTCTGTTGTGGAGATGATTTCATGATGATAATTGTCTTTTCTGTAAAACTTGTTAATAACAAAGTTGTAGATAACTTACTTATCTACCTGGTATTAAATTTTCATAGTCATAGGTGTTGTGGTTTAAGAATTACGGCTGTTAGAAGTCTGCTATCAGAAATGCTTGTCCTCTGGACAGATTTGCAAGATTGAATTGTTTGACCAAGATAACTACTGAGTCACATTAAGGTGATTAAAAGAAAGTTGTAGGAAATTTCATAAGCTTTCCAAAATGTCCATAACCATATTATTTTATGTGTATAACTTCAGTTCTGGTCAAAACAAGTGGTTGCTGGTTTGGAGTACAGAAAATGTTTTACATAAGTGTTTTTTAATTTACTACAGAAGAGATATGCACCTACTCAGTAAAACAAAATGTAACTTGTTATCACCTTAATGCAATGCTACTGAGAACACTTATGAGGATGCATTCATCACATCATATCATATTGTACATGTCATTATATATGCATCCATGATATCTTATTTCTTGCTCATGCATATAGGATTGTCTGAGGGGATAACTCTATTAGAATTCATTGAAGAGACGGAGGAACAACAGGAGGCACCTCAGGCCATAGCTCTAGAAGGAGAGGAGCAAACTCTTGAAGACTTACCCGAGTGCCTAGACCATAGGCCAACTTCTTTTATCAAAGGTAAGCCCCAAAGCATTCTAAGTCTCTCATGCTTTACAAAATATCACTTGAGTCCTTTTATGTTTGATGGATTAGGTTATAAGAGTTGATTGGAAACTCTTGATGCATAGCACCACCTTGTCTAGATATATATACCTTTAACCCTGTATAGATCTAGGATCAAATATATGCTTAGCCATGCTTAGACTGGTAGAAGTCAGGTCATTTCCTGTCACCTATGAGATATAGGTGGATACCGAAGCACAATTGGCTGTATTTGCTATCATGGAAAAGAACAATGGGGTAATGTAACTAGAGGTCAGATGGAGTCTATGCATAGGTTGACTTATATGATTTCATCTATGCCGATCAAGGACCATACTATTGTTGGAACTTTTGTTGAGGTTGAACGCATGCCTCTCACTTAGCTAGCCAGATAACTCGTTCCGACCGTGAAGCCGAGTAGCTCAACTTAGGCTAGGCTCTATTCTATAAGAGTGCACACTCTGGATGGTAGTGAGGATGTGTGGGGAGATAGACGTGAGCCCAAGGGCAGGGTAGTCCTGATCATCCTGGTAGCTAGTTGTCCCTGATTGTGCGGCGCTGATCAAACCTATGAAATGTGGACCTGAGTTCTACCAAAGGTGACCTAAGACTATCTTGGCACAGGTATGTCTAGGTTTGTGTTAGGAATAAATTCCCAGTTGGTTGAAATCAATTCGAATTATTGTCTCTCCCGGACAGTGAGAAACTTGGCTAGCTCCAGCATCGTAGTAACTGAATTATGGAACGATGGTTATGAAGAACATGGAATTATTACACCGGCTATGGTTATTATTGTTATGCTACTAAATGATATATCACATGTTTGGCACAGTTAGTTGCTAATGTAGAGATGAATAGCTATAGTTAACTTGATGACCAAATTATAACTGTATACTTGAATTGGTAAGCTTTTAATGCAAAAAGTTGTCAAGCTAGCTCCACTAATAAAGCCTTGCATGATCCTTGGAGTTACTTTATTTTTTGTTTATGATGAGTAAGTCTAGCTGAGTACCTTCTTATACTCAGGGATTATTTCCCATTGTTGAAGATAATACAATGTATCATGGCTACTGTAAGAACTGCTTCTGTCCTGCCATAGACGAGGAGTAGGGCCCTAGTCAAGGCATTTCTCGTTAATCCCTCTCTTATGCTTTTGTGGGATTATGATCATGAGCTGGTAGAGTATTTGAACAACGATGGAGATGTTAGTTTCAAACTTTAATTGCTTCCACTACTATTTTACTAGAACTTGGTTTGTAATAACTTTTAATCATACTCTGATGTATGGAACTATATTTATGAACTTTATGTAACGTGTGACATGTATGTTGAATCATGTATGATCTGGTTGTATGTTGGTTGACTTGAGAACCTTCATGGGACTCGATGGACTACTGGGTTTATATGGGCTCAAGTATGATAGTGCGATCGCTTGCGGGCTGCTATTGTACTTGTGCTTTTATAAATTGGACAATTCTGCTATAGCTGGCATCAGAGCAAGATTCAACATTAATTGCCACATGTGTATTTGAAACAAAGATTTTTGTTTTCCCAAAACCAGTTTTTATCAACTTATAGCTATATATACAGGTGTTTAAACCTAAAGTTTGAATCTAAAGTATGCCAGTGATCACTCCCTTTATGCCTAGTTAAGGATTTTAGGTGGCTAACTAAGTACTAACATGGGGGTTTTTTCTTTTCGTCGTCCATACGGCATGCTATTGTATGGATGCCATTCACTTGAGTGGTAATGTATGGATCAAATGCCTCTACGCCCAAGGTAAGATGTCACTCATCACAGTGGCATGACCGCAAGATGTGAGTGTGCAGTCTAATGGGGAGAGTTAGCTTTTATACTAAAGTATATATATGTCTCATATATATACGGAGGTATTTAATTATGGGTTAGCTTTGATACGATTGTATTTGCATATTTATATGTATATATGGGGCGTATTTACTTTCGGGTAGCTTTGACATGGAAGTATATATATGGGTATATATATGGAAGTATTTAGCTTGCAACCTAGAGCCTAGATTTTTATTTCTGCATATATACTTGTGGGGTTAGGCTGAAATGAAATTCTAGTGCAGGTACACTAATAGCGAAATGTGTAGCCTGACTAGCTACGTTATATATAAGAGAACGGATGTATGTCACCGTGTATGTCGTTAGAAGTTTAATTTTCCTAAGTTTGTGAGGACGTACAAAACATACATGCATCATGATCAATCATTCATTACACATTTGCATTGTTCCTCCCCTTATAAGTAACTCTTTTCTATTATAAAGTTGTTCTTATGAGAGTTGCACCATTTTGTTGGAACAGATGGCAACATCAGCTGGGAGTGAGACTTTCCTAGAAATGTTTGGTACCCCTGCCCTACTTTGGAGGGTCCTACATTATGCAGGATATACCAAACCGCCCCTCTATTTCTGGAATAAATAATACCTAGAGGGACAGCCATGGTATGAGGTGTAGCTAACCATACCAGCTCGTACCCAAGCACCCCTATGATAGGAGTGGAAGGCAAAATCTAAAATAAAAACTCCTTGGGAAGGTGCCTAGGTAGTTGCTTATGAGGTGCTGAGCCAGATATGTCAGCAACACGGGGATGAACTTACCGGCAGTGCCGCTGGTACCTTTCCTCGGTTGGATCCATCCACAATAGTTTGGGCACAGCGCAACCACAATGCATTAATCCGAGACTGGGATGAGCGAGAAGATAGCCCCGCTATGAGTGGAATGTTTGCCATGATGAAGATGTTCTATACTTGTCAGGATACCTAGGACTTCTGGAAGGAGTCCTATACAACTTGCATGGATAGGCTCATGAGAGCCGAAGCTGCACAACGTAAGCTGAGGAAACGTGTTCACAAGCACAAAAAGGCAGCAAGGAAGGCTTGTTGGGACACCGATGAAACTTATGTAGCATTGGGAAATCTCCACACTCAAATGGAATAGGTTGATCCGTAGAGAGCTACCACCCAAGTGGCAAGAGCTGATGATCAGGCAGTGCTAACAGGACTACGACAGCAGCTGGAGATCGCTCGTGCCAAGGTGCTCACACCTACGCACCAGCGGATCCAAGCAAACAACCGTACAGCCCTGGCAAAAGCAACACAAAACAATGCCGAAGCCTTAGCCACGCAACAGGACCGAGTCGAAAGGGACTTGCACCAGTAGCTTGCACATACCCCAAACATGGTGGTTGATCTTTAGCATGAGGTGCATTATCTGAACAACCAACTGCACCCGCTCCTTGATGAGGAAGAATAAGATCCAGAGATGATAGTTGAAGATGACGGTTGGGAGGAAGAAGAAGTGGATCTAGAGGATGAGGATGATGCTATCTCTGACCTCGACAGCGAGCACGCTGAAGAGTAGAGCCATTTAGTGACTAGTTTGAAGCACTAGTTGTATCCCTGCTATTTAGGTAATGAACTTATAGTTTGAACTTCAGTACTCGTGACGTAACTTTGGGGTAATATTGGTACTTTGCATGTTAATCCATCATGGGTTGAACTTTGATGAAATTCTAGTTTCGTTTTACTGGTAAAATATGACATGCATGTTAACACGTTGCGAGTACAATAAGTGATCAAATTGGTTATGTTATGTTGCGAGAATGAATTATTATGCCTCTATTTTATTGTATGAATTTAAGATTCTCTCCAGTAATTTCAGTTTGGCATGATTTGGTATAATCTTTGTACCCCCTCTCTCTTTTATATCTCCATTATTTTTATATGCTAGCTACAATTGTTATGACAATATTAGTATTCATCTTATTCATGTTCTTCGTTATAATGTTCATCATATACTTAGATTATATGCTTAGTATAGTTTGATTATCATCATGTTCGTGCATAAGTTCATATAGCGCTCACTCTAAGGTACCATGGGTGGGTGGTCGACATTGTGCAAGAGTGGTGCTTATACATTGTTTACCTACGAATACACCCTATATTTTTGGTCATGTGGTAGATCATGGACGTGACACTTCCGTTCAGTCCTTTGTAGTCCACTCCCTGATGTAGGTAGCACATAGGATCTGATTACGAAGGGGGACAAACTCTGTTCTTAATCTCCCTTAGTAATATCCTTTATGTGTAGATATGAAGATGACCTTAGCCATGATTACTATGTGTAATTGCACTAACCAATGTATCCCTTGTTCTGTCTGCTTTTGTATCTTATGCATGGTAATGTATGACTGGTTTTGACCTTCCGACGAACTACGTTGAAGATTCAGAAGCTTTAATCATGAGAACTAGAGCTATACTCAAGAAAGTTTTAGCTTTAGAGTCGGAAGACAACTAGATAAGGTGAAGCTTAACACCTAAATTTGAAGCCATGGCTGACAAGACTCTTCATGAATTTTCTGCTCCAACCACTACCAACATCCGGACTGGACCCATAGTCAATGTGGGAGACAATGGATTCGAGCTCAAGCCAGCTCTCATCAATATGGTGCAAGCGAGCCAATTTTGTGTAAAGGCACATGAAGATGCGAGTGCACATCTCCAACACTTTCTGGAGATCTACAGCACTTTCACCATCAAGGGAGTAACCAAGGATGCCATACTACTTCACCTCTTCCCATTCTCACTTTTGGGGAAGGCGAAGCAGTGGTTCTACGCCAACAAAGATAGAAACACTACATGGGATAACTGCTCCACTACCTTCTTAGCAAAGTTCTTTCCCACGGGCAAGACCAATGCTCTACATGGGAGAATTTCAAGTTTTTTGCAACAACATGATGAATCTATCCCTGAGGCATGGGAATGCTTTCAAGACTATATATCAGAATGTCCTCATTATGGGATGGAGAATTGGTTACTCATGCAGACGTTCTACCCTAGGTTGACCAACAGTACCCATGAGACCATGGATGCTACTGCTGGACATGCATTATTGTCACTTACACTTCTAGCTGCGACCACTCTTGTGGAGAAGATGGTCTCCAACCAAGGCTGGAATGAAGAACGTGTTCAAACCCACAAGAGAGGTGGAGGTAAGCATCAACTCAAGGAGGTAGACAAGCTATCTGCCAAGATGGATCTACTGATGAAGAAGCTCGAAGACCGAGGTAATGAAAAGCAAGAAGTCATGCACATTCATGATTCCTGCATGACATGTGAAGTATGTGGAAACACTAGGAATTTAGGGAATAGCTGTCCTAAAACCCAACAGGATGTGAACTTTGTCAACAACAACTACTATCGTCCTCAACAGAATCAAGGATGGAACCAACAACATAGGCCAAACTACCAAGGAAACCCTCAAGGTAATAATTATAATAACTTCAATCAACCACCCTTGAGAGAATTAATTGTTGGCCAATCTAGACTTATGGAAGGATTATCTAGAAAGGTAACTACCAATGATAAAATATTAGAAAATATAAATAATAGAATGAATAGCTTTACTTCTGCCATGAAGAACCAGCATAACTTTAATAAAATAATAGAATCACAAATAGCTCAGCTGACGGCTGCTGTTCCTCTGTCCGACAAAGGTAAGATTCTGGGGCAGCCAAAAGATTTAAAAACTGCAAATCTTGTCGATATTCACAATGCAGCTTACTACTACATGGAGCCATCGATGGGAAGGTGGATAGATTACACCTTGCCTAACAAGAAAGTTGATCTAGGGAGACCTATCATCCCTATCGCCATTGGACCTCATATCTTTCGGGAAGCTATGTGTAACTTCGAAGCAAGTGTCAACATCATGCCTATGGTAATCTATGAGAAAATTTTAGGAGATACTTTATTGTACACAAATATATATCTACAGCTTGCAGATCAGTCACTCTGCTACCCCAAGGGAGTCCTTGAAGATGCCATTGTCCGAGTAGGACAATCATATGTTCCTATACACTTTATGGTTTTAGAAACATGTGGAGATGAAAGGGCGCACATCATCTTGGGCCGACCTTTCCTAAGCATCGTAAAAGCCGTCATATATGCGGATAGTGCCAAGATCTATTTCATGATCAAGGATAGAAAGGAGAAGTTTTCTTTCAAGAATCATATCCTACAATCTCCTAGTCATCCACAAAAGGCATACCTGCCCGAAGAGACAATAGTAACCAAGAAGAAGAAGAACCAAAGGAGGAAGAACAAGTGTCACACCCAATTTTAAGGATAAAATAGGATGCATAATCTTATGTGTGCCCAGAGATCAATCACACACATAAGCCGACAAATTATAGAAAGTATCATCACAAGTGTTTATTACATCATGAATAATATCACATAGTCTTCACATTAATATAGCGGAAATATAAAGATAACTCTCTCACAGAAGCTCCATAGCACAGGGATGTCAACTGGTTGACCACAAGACTAGCAATCCTCAGGGACATCATCATTACCATAGCAATCTATTACCCATAAGGGTTTTTTATCCAAATAATGAAAATAAACAAGCATAGGTATATCTCGCACTCAACAAGTGTAACATGGGGTTCATAAGGCTTAAAAGGCTTGACACAGGTTTAACAGCATTTAACTTTTAGTTATCATAATTTTAGCATAAGAGTAGCATCAAGTTGTCATAATCCCAAAGTAAAACACATGAGCAATGTAAACATGAATAATGGATAGCATAAATAATTAATTGATAGTGATGATCTATTTCATAAGGGTTCCAAGGCCGCTCATGACCGTGAGCATGGCTAATATACCAGTTTTGCACTCTGCAAAGGTTGTACACTTTTACTGTGAGTCATGATTACCCATACGCCCGGGTTTATAACTCCCAAAACACTTCCAAGGTGAGCAGGCAGGGTACACTATAAAGCCTTTCAAAGGTTCATCTAACAAGTTAGGGCCGCTAGGTTTTTAATTGGCAAACAGATGTAGAGCACCCCTTCTAAATGGCACATTCCGTGCAGGCTATACACATAAAGACAGAGGCCGCACTACACCCAATTCGTCAAGCCCCTCTTGCGCCATAAAGGTAACCACTAACAAGCTAGAAAAGGTCCTTATACTGAGCTAAAGCTAGAGTCATGTGGCCCTCATAGTTGTACTATAAGTCTTGGATGATCACTTATAGATAAGTCCTTAGGGAGAGGAATCTGAAACATTTAGAAAGTAGCTAAATACTCTAGCGCCCTTTTTCCAAGTTGTTAAAAAGTCATGTTTTAATGTTTATTGCATATACCATTAGTCAAGTTACAAGATCATGGTTTAGTTGAGCACTAGCAAAAGCTAGCCAATGCATATCACATAGGTGACAAGGTATAAGCCCAATTCTAGGAAATCCTTAAATATAACAAGGCGACACATGCACATGAATTAAGTGTATTAAGGTTAATAGGAAACAAGGATGATCCCATGCAATACTTGCCTTGGTCAAAGTGTTCCTGCTGATCCTGCTCATCAAAGTAGTACTCTTGATTACCCACGAATTCATCACCGTCTATATTCGATCATCACAGCAACATACAAGCATCCAGAAGCAATCATATATAGCAAACAAAGGCTATAGATTAGAATAGTACACCAATAGAATAAAATCAAGATGAAAAGTTTGTAAAAAGAATCTACATCTCACTATGAACACACAAACAAGAAGATCACAAAAATCAGAGCTATAACGAAGAAGTTATAAATTAAACAAGATTTCCTTTAATAAAATAATAGATCAAATCTAACCTCGAATTTCAAAAGTTGAAGACATGTCTAACACTAGGATGAACATGTAGATTACACAATTATGAATCTAACGTAACTTGAACGGGTCAAAACAGAGTTCAACGAAGATTTTATGGCTAAAACAATATCAGTGGCAAATCTATAAATAAAGGAAACATATTTTAAATTTAACCGAAGGAAACTACGCTTTCAAAAGAAGAAAACATATTTTGAAGTATACGTTATGGACTATGGGTTAGATTACTGGAAAAGGGAGGGGCTCTTTTGCAAAACAACCAACGAAAGGGTATGATGAAATTTGATCCGTTGGATCTAATTTGGACGGTCTAGATTAGAAGAGGGAGGGGAAGGCATTGCCGACGGTGAGCTGGGTGGCGGCGCCATGGCCAGAAACGGCCTAACCTCGCCGAAGTTCGTCTAATCAGTGACTTCAACCTTCATCAGTCACAGGAAAAACATGGGGAGCAAGAGCGGAGCATGGCGACCTCGACGGAGGGGACTATGGCGATTGCGACAGCACCAAGGCGGCACGGAGCTCTCTCAAGCAGCTTGGGATCTGACGGAGCAACAATGACGATGCGAGAGTGACAGAGAGCAAGAGATAGGGCGCTATTTAAGGGGCGGGGCGGCTTGCGGCGCACGCAATCAGGCAGAAATGGGGCGGAGGTGGAAGGTGGACTCCTAGTGGAGTAGTGTCCTACATGGACACAAACGAGAGGAGGAAGACGCGGCTGACACACGAGCCCAGGGTGTCAGCGGGTGAAGGGCGGGCCCTAGTCATTAGCCCACAGAGGGAGAGGGGGGCGCCAATGCTTCTGCTTTGCTAGGCTAGGCTAGCCAGCCAAGCGGGCCGCCCGTAGCGCGCTGGGCCACGGGGAGAGAGGAGGTGGAAGCTGGGCTGCGAGGGAGACAATACCGAGCGGGCCAAAAGCCACGGAGAGAGGTAGAGAGAGGTTAAAATTCCTTTTCTTTTTCTTAAACACATTTTCAAAACCAAATTCAAATCAAATTCAAATTCTTTTGCAATTTTGATCAAACTCAATCATCATAAAAATAAATATGCAGCAACATGTATGCACAAACATATAGCTAGACCTTATAGTTGATTTTAATTTAACAAAAGTTATTATTTTTCTAAGTTTATATGCTCACAAAATACATAATTAAATCAAATTCACCTATTTTAAAATGATACAAATTTTAGGGTGTTACAACAAGACTAGTCAGCCACAAGAAGAAACGGTCAACATGATCAACACACTCTGATCTGAGTACAACCACCTCCTCGCTTCACCATTCCTTGCTAAGAAGGATGGTCCTGGTGTACCGATGATCGAGTGTACCATTGGAAAAAGAATATTCCACAAGACCTTTTGCGACATTAGATTGGGCATCAATATAATGTTCAAGATAATGTATGAATATTTATTCAGTAACGAACCTTTATTCCCTACATATATGCAGTTGCAGATGGCAGACCAATCAATCCGATTCCCTAAGGGAATAGCGAGGGACATTATGGTAAGAATACAAGATCACTATGCCCCTACCGATTTCATGGTCCTAGACATGGGAGAAGAAGATGATAGACACATCATCCTCGAAAGACCGTCCTCAACACCACCAACGCGATTATCTATGTCGAATATGGATAAGTCCACTTCCAATTCCCTAGAGAAAAGGTACGTTGTTATTTCTATAGTTATACTACTTATAAACAGCCGAAGAAGAGCAGCTCCAGGAGGAGACGTCGATCATCCCAACGTCAAAGGAACCAACCCTAATGGAATGAATGGGAAGATGAAGAACCTGAAGCGCCTATGAAAGATGAACCTACTCCGCCTAAGACAAGTCCACAGCCCAAGCAGGCGTGGAAAGAAAAGGTGACATCATCATTAGAGTCACCATCACAAGATGTGCAGCCATCTGGGTCTCCACCGCTGAGACTAGATGTTGCACCCAAGGAATGAAGGACTTCTCTCTAGTCAAGTCCTGTCCAAAGGACTTAAAAATTTGAACCCTCATCTTGAGGTAACAATGGTAGTTATTCATATTTACTTTCTAGCCTTGCATAAATTATTTGTTTCTTTAGCATATTTACTTTTCTACATTAGCATTGCATTAGTAAAAGAGAATAAAAATTTCATTCTTGCATTATAAAAATCCTAAGCCCCATGTGAATAAATCTACAGTGTGTAAACACCTACAGAAGTATTCATTGTGGTGGCATAAAAATAAAAATACTGAGCATTCATATTTTTTCTTCTGCATTGTAAAAAAATAATAATATTAAATGGACATCTTGCTAAAATTCTGCTAAAAGAAAATCTATCTAAACCCACAAGGGCAATAAATCTTTAAATGGCTGACCGCTAACCCCTTATCCTAATCTGTGCCATAAGTTTTGGTGTTCCTATTAGAGTATTTTGTCGGATGACACATAAGATCAAGAGCAAGTTTACACGGCTGTCTTCATCCACCCAAAGTACATCTTCCTGAACCACTGTAGTACTCGCTACATATGAGGAACCCAACTTCTAGATGAATGAGAAGGACATACGCCGATAAACCCGCTCTGAAAAGGATCACTCAACATTCAACAATCAACCACAAGTAACATCCAGCTTGGGGGAGGAGCATCCCCATGTATCTAGCTAAGTATTTCTTTCCTTTAGTTTTACTATTTTTGAGTTTGCTTTATATTAGCTAAAGAAATAAAAAGATGCATAACAAACTAAAACAAAATAAAAATTTGTCCTAGCTAGTTATATATATATATAGGTGTGATCTTAAAACCTGAAAACAAAATAAAAAGGTGTGTTTAGTTTGATTCTTAAGAGCTGAATAAATAATTAGACTCTAAGATAATCTCTTGCAATGGAAATAATAAATAATTGCTCTATTGTAATTCCTTTCAAGTACCTAGTTTTTAGCCTTTAATTCTCTAGAGTTTTGGATACGATTGATTTGATATAAGAATTTCCTCTGAATTTGAAACTCGTGGGTATCATATGCTTAATCTAAGTCTAGGTAATTGATGAATATGATATGAGAAGGTCTGGGCTGCTATTTATCTTGTTCAAAGGGATACTAGAGTTCTAGAGATTTATCTTTTGAAAAAACATAAAAATTCTATATGATGAGCCCCTGTATGACAAAGTTTGAATTCCTACCAGAGCCAAATATGATTTTTAGATTAGAAAAAACTTCCACTCTTATATGCTGTTTGCATTGCAAGTTTAGTCAAGCTTTGTTGACCCTTATGAGAGGTTTGTCATGCTCTTAAAATCAAGATCACGTACATACCACCCACATATGCACTACTCCTACTCTAGGGGTAGGCGCAAAAACATGTCATTCCATCTAGATCCACCCAAAAATGTTTTACTCCTACACTAGGAGAAAACACTAAAAATATGCCCTATAGGATATCCATCAAATAAATGCTCCAAGATCTTGTTGCTGCCTCTCAAAAGTTTTGTTGCAAAAAAGAAGCATGTGACTATGCAAAAGTTATTCATAAAAAAGAGAGAAAGAAAAAGTATTGAAAAAATAGACAAGTGTCTGAGATATTTAAAACAATGGGTACTCAGATGCCCGCCTAAAAAAGAAAAGAAAAAGAAGAGACGAATAAGATAGCCCATGTTTTCTTGCAAAGTCATTTCTAAGTTTCAAAAGAGAGATATGTTTTCAAGGAGCAAAGTAGAATTAGGTTAGCCACCATATATATCCACAATATACATCCACACACATGCACATCTTGATTTGATTGTATGATTTAACTCTCTTTGGATCCGAAATTTGACTTTACAATATATGTATTGTAAGTATGCTCTTTCATGCTTTCTCCACTCCTATGAGCTCCACATAAGCCTTGGTTGTAGGAAGAGAAAAGCACAACATTATTATTGTCTTGGTAAGGATCCACAAATACCACATATATTGAGAGACTTAAGAGTGTCATACAATGGAAGCTCTAAGTTTTATTTTGAAAACCTATAAAAACACTAGAATAATGGTTGAGCGAAGAACTTGAGACACGGTGCTTGACTTGATTGTTCTATCTTTCAATTACTCAAGACCCAAGTGAAGGCTAAGAAGCCCAATAGTTGAAGGTAATATGGGTAAGTTTGAAAGTTAGATCAGTTTATTTTAATCTAGAGGAGAATTCTTGTTTGAACGCATGTGTACTTTTGAGGAGTCAAAGCATTGACGCAACTCCTAATCCATTTACTGAGTTTAGCTTTGCTAAAGGACTAACAAAGGTTAAGCTTGGGAGAGTTTATTGATGGTAGTTAACAACCATTATAAACCGTCAATAAAACATATATAAGGGCACATTTGATATCACCAACAAAGGTCTAGGGGTTTAAACTAATAAATTCCACAAGTTTTGGTGAATCTGTGTTTCCAGCAGGGTTTAATAAGAAAACTGCCAAGGAGAACCTAATCGTCAAAGGAAAATATGGAGTTCCACCGTGGTACCTACGTGGGAAGACTCTAGAACACTCGAGAAGCCATGTCACCAAAGCGGAGGGCCACTTCCTGACAGGTGGGGCCACTCTGGTCCCTGTGGGCCCCATCGATCAGCCTCATCGCTATGTCAGTTTCTCACCACCTTTGAGGATGCATCTAGGTCATTGCTTAAGTCGGTTTGATCCAAGGGCTCATGTTGGACCCTCAGGGCTATATAATCTAGCCCCTGCCTCTCCCCCTAGGCATAACCCTAGTCATCAAGTCATTGGAGAAGACAGAAACCCTAATCTCCTCAGAGCTCCTCCACCATATTCTAAGGCATAGCTAGTTAGGCTAGGTCTTGAGGGAGGCAAGAAGACTTCGCTTGGATTCCCGATCATGTCAAGAGCATGGTTTGGTATAATCTTTGTACCCCCTCTCTCTTCTGTATCTCCAATATTTTTATGTGCTAGATACAATTGTTATGATAATATTAGTATTCATCTTATTCATGTTCTTTGTTATAATGTTCATCATCTATTTAGATTATATGCTTAGTATAGTTGGATTATCATCATGTTTATGCATAAGTTCATATAGCACTCACTCTAAGGTACCATGGGTGGGTGGTCAACATTATGTAAGCATGGTGCTTATACGTTGTTTACCTGTGAATACACCATATATTCTGGGTCATGTGGTAGATCGCGTACGATACTCTCATTGAGTTAGTCCACTCCCCGATGTAGGTAGCACGTATGATCTGATTACAAAGGGGACAAGATTTGTTCTTAATCTCCCTTAGTAATATCCCTTATGTGTAGATATGAAGATTATCTTAGCCATGATTACTAGGTGTAATTGCACTTGATGAATGTATGCTTTGACTTATAATTAAGGATGACTTAGGAATTATTCCTCTAATATTTCACCTGACCATGCTATTGCCATAGAAAGGAGTACTCTAAGTGATTTATCATTATCATTTATCAATACTTATTATATATATATATATATCTTATCCTATGACTTACCCCTATTTTGAGTAGAATATTGGTTATGCTTTACTTCTCCTTCAATAGTATAAGTTATTAATACATGTCATTGCTAGACCTTCCCTGTGGTAAAAATATAAATAATGATACCTAAAATACTCTCAAGTGAAGTGCTACAATGGTATATTATCTGTACGCTTGTAGATCCTTTTTAATTCATATCTATATACTCTTTTTAGTCACATAAGATGATAAAGAACTACTTAGTATCATTCTAGTAGTGATGCTAGGCAGCACCAACAAGCATCTCTGGCACCATCACTAGGGATGACAACCTAGTAAAGTAATGTTAGGAGATGTAGGTAATTAATAGGTGGCTATTAAAACAAGTGACAAGTTAATAAATACCAACACCACATAATCTTTATCTTTACCTTACGCCAGTCTTAAATATATTCATCTATCTTGAGCATCCCTTGACCTTTGCTAGGATTTCTTGACAATAGATGGCCCGCCAGCTGTTGACTTGCTGCCGGAGCTCCGTCCGCTACCACCACAACTGCCCAATAGAGTTCCCCCTCATGGGCGAGACCTCTCACTTTCAATTCCGCAGCAACCAACGCATGGATGATGGGGCTAGTCTTCCTGCCAAGGAACCAGCAGAGGAGGTGCCTCCCTAGGAACAGCCCTAGGAACAACCCCAAGAGGGAGAACTAGCCGCACAGGGGGCACCCTAGCCTACTGCAGGTGGGGATCCCGGTGATGATGGGGGTGATGATCCCGACGACAATGAAGATGGTGGCGACGACCTCGAGAGCGAGGGAAACCATCACAACGCCCCTAGGGGTTGGATCGCCACCCACTGCTTCAGGGACACTAGAGATGACTTCTTCCACTAGAGGCTCCATGACCTCCTGCACCACCAGTACGGGTTTGGGATGTTTAGCATCCAATACAAGAACAACCACTACTACCACCCCCGGCATGAGGCGTACTAGAAGGCCTGCATCCACATCGATAGGCCAAGCCCATACCTCTGGGCTCTTCAGGTCATGTCCAGACATGAAGCTCCATCTCCTCGCTCCTCCTAGATGGCAACCCTCAGCGATGCTACCTGCCAAGAGCTCTTCGCCTATCAAGACTACTTTGACTCCATTAGTGAGGGCGAGGATTGCCACTACCCCCGTAGGTGCCGGGGGCAGATTGTGGCCTAGAATGCACCAGTCACATGTGTAGACAACGCAAGGATGACAACAATAGTGGAACTCCTAGCCATCCTGAACACGGAGCTCAATTCTTCCCTACTAGAGCTGAGGCGAGTGCGTCTATAGCAAGATCAAGATTGGGATGCACTCGATAATCTCCAAGCTATCTTGAATATATGAATAGGATCAGGTCCCAAGGACCGTATGGCCTGCCTCCTCCCCGCTTCGTCATGAGGACCCCCATACGGCACCATCCTAGGCCAAACAAGGATCAAATAGACGTTAAAAAAGAAAATAATCAATGTAATAAGGAATTTAGTAGCATGCCCAGATCATTAGATTTTAGATAGGTAGTGTTTTTTAATGTTTGTTTGTTTATTATGATGATCATGTTTCATTTGATTCTTTTATAATGATTGCTGGAGATGTGGCATTTTGTCCACATTTTCTGTCTTTATAAGTTTAGTTGGGGTTCCTTTATATTGTTGTCTAGTCCCTCCTTTTTCTTCCACTCTTAGTTTGACCCTACCAGTTCCCTGGAAAGTTTATCTTCAAGCAGAAGTTTCCCCTCCTTACTATTTTGTGCTTATTATGCCCTATCACTCTCGTTACTTTAGATGACTCAGACCAGGAGTGGAGCAGGCAACACCAACAATGGCAACACTAGCAATGCCAATGCTAGCAACACCAGCAACACCAACACCGCCCACTAATAGCAACTAAGACCTCCCTAGCCCACCACCCCCACCTCCTCAAATGACTATGGAGCAGATGATGATTATGCAGACCCAACTCATGCAAAAGCATGGCCCAGGTGTTAACGGTTGTGCAACAAAACTAGAACCAAAGCCTAGTCGTTGCGGATCTGATTGACTTGCACCTAGGCTGCTTTGAGAAGCACTTTGACCTTAGGCGATCTCAGGAGTCTCCTAGAGTCTGGCTAACTCGTGAGTGGCCACAGCTAGATTGGCACTAGGCATCTGCTCAACGTCCTGGTCGCCAACATGAAAATATTCTTGGTCAAGATTGCGAACAATGTGTGGATTACCTCGTGGGTCCATCGGGTCCCCACCAGCAGTGGCAGCAGCTGCTTCTTCCTATCAGTGTCACTCGCAATCGACATTCTTGCCTTCATGAGCTCCACATTGGGCACTGGTCTCCCCATCCCAAGTGATGCTATCATGGCTAACCATGAAGAGTTCCCCATCAAAGCGCCTAGGGACGATGGAGTAGCTAGTGATAGTGCTAGTGGAACCCTCGGAATTTGATTCTAGATTTTCTTCTTGGATGGAGAGCAGTGAATCATCATCGAGTAGGCGGATCTGTACAATGTTCACCATTGGTGCAAACAGATTGGCCTTAGGCAGATTAGGCTCAGTGAGTTCGTGCATCAACCCAATCTGGTCGGTGAAAAGTTGCTGCATGGCGTTCTGATGGATAGCCACAACATTGGTTAGCCTAAAGGGATAGGCCTTCATGGCGTCCTCCATTGGAGCTTTTCGATCAGCCTTAGGCAAATCAGATCTCAGGAGTGGTCGGACGCTAAACCGTGCGCCCCTCTAGAGTAGCCGTGATGATCCGATCTATATCTTGCCACCTTGGACGGCTTGGATGAGCGTAGCGCTTGGTGACGATTGCCTGGTGGCGCTAGAGTGGTGGAAATTCATTGCTTGTAGTAGATCGATCTAAGACTGACTCCATAAGGGACAAACAACCGGCTAAGCGTCTATTGACCCAATCGAATGGATGCGATCAGATCATCTTAATCAATGGGCTTCCTTGGCCGATGAGGCACTGAGCGGTGAGCTCTCAGCGAAGATGACCCTAGAATGGATTTTGAGATCAGATCTACTGGCACAGGTGTTGGCATGATCGGCGTAGGATTATCCTACACTGCCTCCACGATCTCTCCTTCACCATTGGTGTTAATGACCCAGGAGATGGATCCGACCATGAAGAACTAGCCAGGCTTAGGCGAGAACGGAGAGCTTGGTACATGGGTCATCTAGTTTGCCATTGAAATCGGCACGCACACCCCTACCTGATGCACCAACTATCGATGAGATATCGTTGATAGTTCACCGAGGGGTATATCCACGATGGTAGATTGTGTGGGGAGGTGCGCGTGGTCAAGAACCGAAAGGTAACTCAAGCACAAGAACACAAGATTTATGCAGGTTCAGGCCATCAGCTTGACGTAATACACTACTTCTATGTTCTAGTGGTTTGTCTTGGTGGTGTATGCGATAATGAGATGAGTTTTGAGGGGTCCCCTACCCGCCTTATATAACCCGAGGGGTAGGGTTATAGGTCAATTAGATCTAAATTTAGTCAGTTATACGATAAAGATTACATGGAATACGATATCTAGCATATCCGATCAGATCATCTTAATCTTCAAGATTCCTTCCTGATGTCTTGCGATGCACACCGACCAGTGGCTTGCACTATGTGTCTTGATCTTGTGGGCTAGATCATCCCTTCATGGTGCGGCCCATGTCTTGTGCCATGGATACCTTTATAGGTGAAGCTTACTTTTTTACCACATAATCTTTACCTGATATATTCATTTACCTTGAGAACTCTATAACCTTTGCCATGTTTTCTTGTCAATAGATGGCCCATTGGCTCCTAACCTGCTGTTGAAGCTCCATCCGTTACCACTGCACTCGTTTGGTAGAGTTTCCCATCTCAGGCGAGACCGCCTAATTCTAGTTCTGCCAAAGCCAACATGTGGATGATGGGGACAATCTCCCATTTGGGGAACCTAAGGAGGAGTGCCTCCTATTGAACAGCCATAAGATAAAGAGCTAGCAGCACTAGGGGTGGCCCAACCTATTGCAGGCATGGACCCCTGTGAAAACAAGGGCGACGATCCAAAAGACCCTAACGATGACCTTGAGGGTGGTGGGAACCCTCCCAATGTCCCTAGGGGTTGGACAGTCACCAACTATTTTCATGACTATGTGGAATGCTTGTTTCATTGGAGACTCCGTGACCTCCTGCACCGCCAGTTTGGGTTCAGGATGTTCAGCATCCAGTACAAAAGCACCCACTGGAGTGTACTGGAAGACCTGCATCCACATCGGCATGCCAAACCCATACCTTTGGGCCCTCAAGATCATGTCAACACATGAAACCCAAGCTCCCTGCTCCACTCAGGCGGCATCTACCAATGATTTTGCCCGGCAGGTGTTCTTTGCATACTGGGATTACTTCTTCCATGTCACAAGTGAGGATGACGATCGCCATTACCTCCATAGGCGCCGGGGGGAGATTGCTACAGGAATTGCACTAGTCACTGGTGCTACCAATGAAAGGATGGTGCCAACAGTAAAGCCCCTGGTAGTCCTCAACACCGAGCTCAATGCCACACTGCTAGAACTTAGGCGGGTGCGGCAGTAGCAGGAGCAGGATCTGATGGAAATGACAACTTCAAGACCTCGTGGATGAATGAGATCATGACTCGAGGACTATGTGGCCCACCTCCTCCCTACTTTGACATGAAGATCCTCCTTATAGCACAATCCTTGGCTAGACCAGGATCGAGTAGACGTCCAAAAACTTTTTTAATTTTTATCAATGTAATAAGAAAAATAGTAGCATGCCTGGGTTGTTAGATTTTGTATAGGTGGTGCTTTAGGATGTTTGTTTGATTATGTTGATGAACATGTTCTAATTTGACTTCTTGTAATGAATGCTAGAGATGTGCTGTTTTGTCCACACCTCCTTCATAATATGTTTAATGAAGTTTAGTTTGTATACATAGATCTTGTCTATCTTATCTTGACTTGCTTTTACAAACCCCTAGTCATGAGAACATCTTCTTCACTACTCTGATATGTATACATGCTGCATATACCTTAACATTCTCATTCCTTCATATGGCCTAGACAAGGAGTGGAGCAGGCAACACCAACAACACCAACGCCAACACCAACAATGCCAACACCAACACCAACACCAACACCAACAACCACAACCTCCCTAACCCACCACCTCCACCTCCCCTTATGACCATGGAGCAGATGATGGTCATGCAAACCCAACTTATGCAAAGCATGGCCCAGGTGATGACGGTCATGCAACAAAACCAGACTAGCACATGTATTGATTGATGGTCATGTTTCACAGATCATTGATATAGAGATATCAAATCAATAATGTGGACACACGATATAGATCATGGTGTTGGATAGACCCACTTTGAGAAGTTGATGGGATTGTTATGATAATATGTGCCATCAAGTGTTCTCAAGTGGTATACCCGCCAGATCCTTATACATGAGATTGTCATTGTTTCTCACTATGTATAGTGATGCATTTTAGGGCTGCTAAATGCTACTCTGTAACTGGGTAGTTATAAAAGCTGTTTTTGGATGTACCATGAAACATAGAAGGGGATGTGAGCGGATCAAGATGGAATTTGTCCCTCCTACATAACGGCAGAGATATCTCTAGGCCCCTCGATGTAGTTGGATTAAGAAAGTGCATAGCCATGCCAATATGATTGAAGAGTTGATCATGGTGTGACTAAAGAGTTAGTCACAAGTCATAACCCATCACTACAATGATCGAGTGAAGTGTTGAACTATCACAAGGGTGGCACAAATCTTGCCTTCAGTTCGACAAGTATCTCACTACAAGATCGAGTGAAGTGTTGAACTATCACAAGGGTGGCACAAATCTTGCCTTGAGTTCGATAGGTATTGTGTGGCAAAAGGATCAAGACGCGTGTATATCAAGGTTCGGTAGGATATGATCTTTTTGAATCTTCGAGAGTCAGTATGCCTTGCTAGAGGCTAATGCTGTCTATTGATCAGAAAGTGTTTTCTGCTCATAGCCGTTGACTGCATGATCCTACGGGGTCACACACTTATGGAGAGAGAGGACTAAATGGACAAATGGATCAATTGGGTTGAGTTCATGACACAATAGTATTTGGCCACACTGATTGTTTTGTGCAAGTGGGAGATTGTTGGAATTATGCCCAAAATAGTGTGACCCTCGTCACCTTGGCACGCATGCAAGAGACCGAGGACTTGGTCCTTTTGTATGGAGTCGCACGGAAAGGGAGGAAAGGGTGGACACCCCGGGTAGCATCCGCCTGGTCTTAGTGCATGTCGAGCAAAACATGGTCGTCCAGTGCAATGCCGCATGTCTCCTTGATGCCTTAAAAGGGCCACCAGTGAGCACACTGAGGGACTAACTTTTGGGCCTAGATAGACAAACTGCTTGTACTATTGCCGTCTCTCAAGCACGGTGTTGACTGCTAGCACACTCCATCAGCGTCGTTCTTCCTCTCCAGTACATGTGTACATTCGTGGAGGTGCTGCTACGTTGCGCATTACGTCATACCGTATGACTACTTCCACCACATCAACGTGCTCCTCTTCCATTGCACAAGCACGTCTAGTGGTAATGATCCATGATCCTCTACTTGCATTTATCTTGGGTGCACGTGGTACATGTGCTAGCGCGTTGTGAACCAGTTTCCCAACATCCCCATCAAGAAGTAAGATTTCTCCTCCAAGAGGTGACTAACAAGACAGCCTGAAAGGAACCATGATGCCTAAGAGGTGGGGTGAATTAGGTAATTTAAAATTCTACTTCTAACTAAATGTGCAACTATGGTTTTACTAGATGTGTTGCTATCTCTACCAAAAAGGAGTTATGCAACATAGGTTCCAATCCTATCAACTAGCCTATCACTAAGCTAGGAAAGTAAAGCCCCATAGAAAAAGTAGCCGTTGGGGGCAAAACCCAGCTTTCTGCAACTGACTAGACGCAGCTGTCGTCCTGACCAGACGCGTCCAGTCATCCTGACCGCTAGAGCGCGCGCATTGATCAGACTCTAGGCCGAGTCTGGTCTCACTCGATCGGACACGTCCGGTCGCACTAGCGCCGCTTTGGGACCTCTCTAGACTCGATCGGACACTATACTTTGTGCGTCCGGTCGTCCAGTGCCGCTGTGTCTGATCATGCTGAAAATATTATCGTGACGAAGAACAGTGTCATCGGTGCGTCTGGTCACTGCTTCGCTCTATGTCCAGTTACAGCTGCTGACGCCTACTGTTGCCGAGCAACTGATCGGATGCGTCCGGTCCTTATAAGGGTCAAATCCGGTTACCTCTGCCGAGCTCGTTTCTTCACAATCTTGCTTATGGTGTTGATCGTGGGATCATCATGTCGTCTTCGTCCAAGTCACATCTTGCACCCTATTGAACTACAAAATAATTACTTGCAAATCTATTAGTCCAATTTGGTTGTGTTGGTCATCAAACACTAAAATCCAAAGTAAATGGCCCTAGGGTCCATTTTCCTTACACAGCCAATAAACCAAAATGTATCCCCTTGGCTGACCGGGATCATACCAATCGAAGCCCCTCTTGTGCCTTTCGGTAAGCTACCACAAACTAGTAGAAGTATGGTACTTAGTTGAGCCCGAGTTATGTAGTTTGTGGTTGCACAGTATTTCCTGGGTTTCCGCTTTAGGATTCAATCCTTATGGAGGGCAGACTAGGGCATCCAAATAGGCCTAATGCTCTAGCCCCATTTTGTCCATATTGCTAAAAAGTATTATTTTAAAATGATTCCATCAGTCATTAATCAAATTATCATTTTAATATTTGGTGATCGCCAGCTAAGCAAAACTTCTCATATGCATAAGCACTATATAAACAAGGATATAGGGTGCAACATTGCTAGGTAAAGTCCTTTAAGGTTCATCATATTAGACATATGCACATGAAAAGGTAATTAAATGGTATTAGGTAACAAGAGAGCTCATGTAACACTTGCCTTTGTTTTACACTTGCTTTTTTCACTCTATTCATACCTGTTGTAGAGGATCTTCGGTCTTTATATTCTAATCTTCTACTTCCGATCTTCAGCATTCGTGGACATCCCTCCTTGTACCCGTAGCAACACCAAGCACATCTACAAACAAACAAAAACAACTAAGAATAATACACCACATAACAAAAGCTTGAAAAGAGCATACTAAAGGACAAGGTTCATTACTACATACGAGAGAGCACAATGAAATGCTAAAATGGAGCTATCATTCAAAAGAAACGACTAACGAAAGGATTACATTATAGAAAAAAGAAAAACCTACACATTTTGTTTATTTTATTAATTAAATAAAACACTATGGAGGATACTTGCAAACAAATACCCAAAAGTTGAGTTAAGTCCATTTATATTTGAATTTATAAAACCAAGGTAAACTTAGTTATATATTATTTACACATGTTTCTATATCTATATCATTTAAGCAAATTAGACATTTACCTTTCGAAAACTTTGAACCTGTGATGACACCTAATTGAATCATTTCATGTAGCGTGTATTACCTAAGCAAATTATAAATCAAAGTACATGAAAATTGATATTAATCAAGTCAAGTTTGATTTATGAAAAGCCAAAGGTTAAAGCCTAAGTTGTTTTTAGCAGACAGTAATCAAATTGATATTTATATTGAAAATTCAGAAACATGTGGCGTATTAAAATTCACTTCTAACATATAGCTTACAACTTACGAAACTAAAGCAAAAGAAACAGGACTAAACGGAGCTAAAACGCGAAAATTAGAGCTAAACTAGCCAGCAGGGCCAAACTTCTGAAAAGGGAGAACTCCATTCTAATTACTTTATGCAGCACCAGGAGACGGGGTTGATTAGAGAAAAAGGCAGGAGCTAAACTGCAAAGAGGCTAGGGCTGACCGGTGCTGGCCAGGTTGACTCGGTCTGTGCTGATGTGTTGCTTGCGTGGCAGCTGAAGAGGATGCAGAGTCAGCAAGGCGACTATGGTTGATCTCGACCGTCCGCAACAGATCGGGCGGCCGGAATCGCTCAGCGCAGGTTGACCAGGCCACGGCGGCGGGTCCGCGCTGCTCCTGGCGGCGGAGCACGGGGCACACGGCGGATGGTCGCCGGAGCTCAGCGGAACGTGAGCTAGGGATCTCATCTCGGCGCCGGAAGGGCATATTCGCGTAGATCGCGTCCCTGTGAACTCGACTAGGTGGATCCCGATGGCCGACGGTGACCGACGGCGGCGGAGGATGCGACGTGGCGGCTCGAGTAGGGCCGGCGGACTTAGGTGCGGTTGCGCACACCACAGAGAACGAGAGAGGGAGTGGGAGATATACCGGCTGGTTCCCCACCTCCGCGCGAAGCCCGTGGAGTAGGTCCCGTGGCTGGCGAAGCTGCCACCGTGGAGATTTAAGGCGGCGGCGCTCCTTCTTTGCGGAGACGAAGCGGCGGCTACGACGGGAGGCGGAGGGTGCGGCTAGGGTTATAGGCGCGGTGCGCCGTCCCGAGCGCTGCCGCTTATAGGCGCGGCGAACCTCGGGTTGCGGGCGGGTCCACGAAGATCGAGCGGCGGACGAAGGCGTCCGCGTCCGCCTGATGTGGAGCGTCGGGGAAGAAGGAGCGTCCCGCTGACGTGCGGGCCCCGTGGGTTAGCGGTACAGGGGCAAGGAGCGGGCTGGGCCACTGCTAAGTTGGGCCGAGGCTGACTAGGGCTGGCGCGCGCGAGAGGGCACTGGGCGGGTTGCGCAGCGATGCTGCTGGGCTTCGAGAAGAGGCCGGAGCTAGGCAGGTTTAGTGCGGGGTTGGGCCGGATAGTTGCTGCGGGGTTGCTTGGTCGCGGCAGGCCGAAAGCCAAGGGTAGGCTGAAAGCGCAGAGAAAAACTCTTTTTTTGAAAAGAGACTTTGAAACTTATTTCAAATATTTAAAACATGCTTTTAACTCTAATTTGAAAACCCTTTTTGAAATAGGGTTTGAATATATTATGAGCTTATTTGTGAAATATATTTTAAACCAATTTTGAGAATTGAAACCAACTCAAACTTTGGACTTATTTTGAATTAGTTTTGAAACATAATTTTGAAGGCTTTATTTTCAAAAAGAATCATGACTTAAACAAAATTTTGAAATTCACTTTTCACACAGAAAGGCTTATGCAAAGGCATGAATGCGAGAGACATACTTTCATAAACTTCGTAAAAGTTTTACAAAGCTTACTTTCACTCTTTGAATTGTCAACAACTAAAAGATCTTGGAAAATTTTAGAAAATTCACCAAATCGTTTATTTTATTTAGTGTTTTTTCTATTCGCAACCCAAAATAGAAATTTTGAGTTGTGACAATAACCATCAAGAGTAAAAGAAAATCTAAAGTAACAACGATCATCTAGTGCCACTGGAATCTAGATGCAAACTCTCAATGCAAATGCACAGGAGGATCTATCTTTCATGAAATTCAAGAGTTTCTAATTTCACGCTCGATCTTGTAATTCAGTTGCACACGAACTTGCTCGCTTTGGGTTTGTTGGGGGACCTGAGTCATTACCAGATTTGGATTGATCCCCTTCCGACCTTTGTAAAAAGTTTTTTTTTGGGCTGTGATCTCACTTGTCCAATGGTGAAATAAAAAAAACAGCGAGTTTAATTTGAATATTAAAAACAAACAATATGATACTTGGAACACAACGCGCCCATTCCGCCACTAAAAAAATGTAAAGGCAAATAAACAGACTGGCCGGCGGCCGCTGGCGTAATCTGCTGTACATGCATGTGCGCTAGGTGAAGCTTCCGGATAAACCGTATCTGCTGCACTGATCATTGTGACGGATATAACTAATTATTGGTCTGGTGGACGGTAGGATTCCTGAACCCAGAAACATACTCCTCCTAGAGACGATTATATCGTCGTACCGAATATCCAGAGATCAGCTGGAAGATGTATATGTATATATTAGTATAAAATACAAAGACGTGCATCTCCCGTGATACCGGCACGCACTGCACGTTAGCGAGGTCAGCGTCAGGCCGCACCTGTCTAATTCATATCGTTGTACTACCTCGTCAATTATCACGGCATGGGACCGGACAAGCTTAAGCAGCTAAGGACATGCATGTGCTAGAGAGCGAGGGCCATGCATGCGTACATGCATTATTGATGATCGATCAACCATTCAACACCAATACCAACCAGTAGTGGACCGATGAGTCCACGTACACATCTCGCATCTCGGATCCCTCGCGTTGGTTCAAACAGCTAGCAGTCAACTGCACACTCTAACACGGCCAGCTCGATCGGTACGTGCATGGTGGTCAAAACGACGTGCTCGTCGTCTACAGAGCCCACGTACTACAGCTGTACCCAATTAGGAGGCGTAATAAAAAATGCTTTTTGTTCGTGGAAGGAAAGCGACGGCTGGTACGTGCAGGATCGGATATAAGGCCGGAGCGAGGGAGGTGTCTGCCGAGAGTTGTGTGCATGTATGGACGGCCAAATTAAACAAGGTAGCGGTGGTTGCAAGGACATCGCTGCACTGCACGCGCGCGTGTCTCACGAGGACCAACCGCACGGTGTGTTTGGTTCAAGGCCTCCCCAGGCAACGATCTGCACACGTACAGGACGCCAGCAGGGAAGATTGGCAGAGTTTGAAACCAAAAGCTCGTGACTGCGGCAGGTTCGTCGCCGTCCGCTGGTCCCGTGCGCGACTTTTGAAGATAGAAGATTCCTTTCATCCCCTGCAAAACAAATGATATCGGAAACGGAAAGCGATCGATTGGGAGGGCTGCTTTTCTAAGTTCAGCCACTCGATGTAATGTGGCACGCGACCCTCTCATTTTCACACCAAACGAAGTAATGATAATAATAACAAAATCAATAATGGCACGATACTCCTAGGACAACTACTATGTTTATGCCATTCAACAATATGCTTATCTGCAAAATAAATGCATGTCTCCACGCGAGCATGCATATGCCCGCGCTACCTGCAAATCCCATATGCTAGGTCCCCGCCGGATTTGAGGACGCGTCCCATCCGCGATCCCTCTCGCTCATTTCAACCACGGAGATGTTTGGCTGTTAGAGTGTTTGTTAAGTAAACTGCAGCTAGCTCATCGGTTCTGTGTGAAAGAGCTCAGTGGATCGATCCTTCGCTCCAATGAACACAATGCTAGCTAGTAGTAGTACATTTTAGCGCATTGCCTTGCTTGAGTTGCTATCTTCCACGCTAGCTTTGTCGATCAGCACACGTTAGGTTAAATAGCGTGTACTCCCTCCGTCATGAAAATACCAAGTCAAACCATCTAGATCGTTGAGTATTTTATTTTTTTACAAAATTTTTTACATATTAATGATATCAAATCATTATTATTAGATTTATCATAATGTTTTTTTTTCAAATATATGTAATCGCAAGTATTAATACTGTTTTTTACAAACTTAGATCAAATCCACGATTGTATTTTTTTTTCCTCGAGGAAAAAAGAAGTAGCACAAGTTAGGTTGTGTTTGGTGCGGTTCCGAGGAGCTCTGGCTGTCACTACTACATAATCAATTTTTAGGGATGGCTCGTAACTATTTATAGGGGCGGTTTGGCCAGCCGCCCCTACCGAACCGTTTCTACAAATCATGCATTTATAGGAGCGGTTCCCAGGCCGTCCCTACAAATCGATTTGTAGGGGCGGCTCGTATTACCAGCTGCCCCTACAAATCGATTTGTAGGGGCGGCTGTAGTACCAGCCACCCCTACAAACAGGTATTTGTAGGGGCGGTTCAATCTAGAATCGCCCCTACAGTACGTTTTTCCACCAAAAAAATTCAAATTTACAATTCGAAATCGTGTTGCCGAACGTCCCG
The DNA here is from genome assembly GCF_019320115.1 of Miscanthus floridulus. Classification (NCBI taxonomy): domain Eukaryota; kingdom Viridiplantae; phylum Streptophyta; class Magnoliopsida; order Poales; family Poaceae; genus Miscanthus; species Miscanthus floridulus. The sequence goes on from NC_089585.1 coordinate 41,247,839, forward strand.
CGACATTATTTCGCGCTTTGTTCTAATAGATGCAAGAAAGTGTGCTTTAGGTACGCGAGAAGGTATAAGAAATAAAAAATATCTATAAAACAAAGTAGTCCTATAAAACAACAATATGTCAAAAAAATGAGAAGTAGCAGTAGTAGAGGCCTCAGAAACATGTCAATCATCATCTGATCTTGAACTTAGAGCATCAAGGCATCATAACAGAGAAGAGATGAGAAGGTAATGTAGGGGCAGCTGCTAATGATGCCAAGTTCCTCACAAGGTCTTGATCATCAGCTCATATTCCACATAATGTATGGACTTAGACAATTTCATCATCGGCAAAACAAAGGAGAGGAGAGAAGATGGGAGATTTGACAAAAAAAAAGCAACAGCTGCTTAACAAACATAGAGAGGAAAATGTGTAAAAACAAGCAGCTGCTGCGTCCCAAACATAGAGGATAGGAAAGGTGGCAAAAATAGAGCAGAGGGAAGATTTGGCAAAAAACAGCAGCTGCTGCTTTCCAAAAAAAAGTAGGGAACCAGTTATCTAAAAAAAGTAAGCAAGAACAGAAATATACTGTGTAAGTCTATAAATAACAAGGTGTCGCACTAAGCCAAGCATTCAAAGCTTTCACTCAGTTTTGTACATTGTAGAGATAAAATGAATATGCAGCTCTTATTTAATTCAACACTTTCTACAAGAACAGACAACATGCAAAGGACAAATCAGCTAAGAAGACTTCAATATTACAGACACAGAAATAATCTTGTAATCATGAAACAATTATGGTAGGGATAAATTATGAAAAACAGTTCATCATCTTCTTCTAGCTGCATGAAATTCCTCATTTTCTCCTTCCTATATTCCATAATATTGTTCCTAGAGCTCATTATCTAACATTTACATGTAGGACAGACAAATCTTACATATAGCATGAGTGTGCTGCTAGTTGACAAATGATTAATGTGTGTGACAGCTAGCAAGTACCAATTAATTAGGGGGTGGGGACAATCAGGAATGGATAAAGGTGCTAAACTCATAGAACATTTACTTATATAGAGAATAGTCACAATAAACTGTATAAAAGAAGAAAAAGAATGTGTAGCAGCCAGCAAGTACCAATCAAGAAGCAAAACGCTAAAAATGTAGCACTAGCATAAGATAGTAGTAACACTAGCATAAAAGAAGACAAATCTGCATGTGGGTTACTTATATGTAGAGTGTATCTTTAGATTGCAGTTTACTTTCAGTCTTTAATGGAGAAAAAAAAGAGTCTGATTAAGCGTTGCAACTTTCAGATTGTAGAAAGTATCTGATATTTTCTTGTGATGGTATGTGTTTTATCTAAGTAGGCTGATCCCATCTCTGTTTTTTCAATTCAGGACTTGTTGGTAAATTGGACTTCACTTTCAGGCACCTATTTTCATCAGTCCAGATATTTCCAAACTCATTCTCTGGATTCTCAGGTGGCCAGCCTTCGATTAGTCCTTTGACTTGTCAGGTTAGTCATTGATGGAAATATGGAATTACCCTTTTCATTGTTGGTCTATTAGATTTAGTTAGATTTGTTGCATTTGTATATTTGATTGAATCAATTTTAACTTTTTTCGTAGTTTTCAGTATTTGGTCATTTCTTGCTAGATCATGGTTAAAGCTGATTGCCTGCGTCTGAACATCTTGTCCCCATTACAATGTGCATTCAGCACTGTTCAGATTTTAAATCATGTTCCTGTTGGTTTCAGTAGTCTAAACTTTAGGAGCTGATCCTTAGAATTTGACCCAACAATCAGCAATGATATATGTATCTAGAATTTCAGTACACGCTTGATCACTCTATTTTGATGCAAAATGCCAAGTTAGAGTACCAGAAATAATGATGAGTTTAGAAAAGGTAATAAAGCGTAGGGGCAGAAGCTTGCCTTGCCGTTCGGCAGTAGCTTGTGATGCTGCACTAGAAGATTAGAGGAACGCAGGGCTAAAAGATAAGTGGCTGACAGTATGTTCAGAGATCATCTTGAAGAACAGAACCGGCCCTGTTGCACTAAGTTTCCAAAAAGAGAAGCAAGGTTCGCTGTAAAAGTGGTTGAGGAGCAGAGTTGTTCAGTCTTGATACTTGCAGTGCGTGGACCTGATTTAGTTCAGCCATACAGATTTTTTTAGTGCAAAGTAGGCAAATTGAGAACTTTAGTAAAGAGTGGAGGTATTTGTGCAGCCTGATGAAGTTCAGCAACGATGATTTAAAAAAATACAAGACAAGGAGATGCCAAATGGAGGATACATGATGACAGAGAAGTGTATGACTTTTTTGTTTGAATGAGAAGCTTGCGACAAGTAGCACCAGTTATACAGCCCTTGATATAAGCAAGCAGTACAGTTCGATGTCCACTCCAGATATGCAATGTAATATCATTTGTGATGAGTAGAGCTAAGGATGTAAACCACCGCCGGAGGCAGCAAGGCTTGGACTTTGATAGTGTGCAGTCATGTAAACTTTCAGTATATGTGCCCCCCAAATTGCAGGTCTAATTTGTGATGCAGAGAGATCAGTAGAATAGCAGTTGCATTCGGCATCATTTTCTTAGTATTTATTATTTTATATCCAAGTATTAAGTTGTGCTTATTTGATTCATTTTCTGTTAAAGCCCCACGGCTAACTGAATCAAGCAAATGGTTTTCATGCAAGTCAACTTTAGTCACCGGATTGAATAACAATGAATACCAGATAACCAGGTCAAATAAATTGTGAGATGCTAGAAGCCTACCTCACCGTTCCGCAACGCACCAAGCCTTTCCGCCATCGATCCCTGCATCAGCTAGACCATCCTCGCTCGCACCATCTTCACCTCCTGTCCGGCATGCCCTTGCCCCAGATCTGGTTGCAAATCAGGCAGCGTGCTCGCTCAAGGCCGCCATCAGCTCTGCGGCGAGGCGAGCAGTCATCGAGGTCTCGATGAGTGGTTGGGGGAGGTGGAGGGCGGCGACCGGCAAGGAGGCGAGGACACCGCGCGGAGGTGAGGAGGACACCGAGCGCCAAACCCTAGGTCGCCCGCCGGTGGAAACCCTAGGGCAGGGAGCAGGCACGCGGGTGCGGGGAGGGGGCGCGCGGGTGTGGGGAGGGGCTCGCGGGTGCGGATGTGGGGCATGTGGGTGTGGGGAGGGGGAGGGGGCGCGGGCCGGCATCGGGACAAGACCGGCCGGGAGGCAACATCGGCGGGGCAGCCTGACGGCATCAGAGGAAGAAGACAGAGCCCAACAGGCCGTCTCCCGTGCGCCCCAGCATTTATACCCAGGACTATTTCTGGGGGCGGTCCCTGATCCAGCCGCCCCTACAAATGCATTTGTAGGGGCGGTTCCTAATCCAACCGCCCCTACAAATATTTTCTATTTTTTAAAATTATAAATTCTATATTTTTTATATCATAAAAACACAAAGTAATATAAAAAAATTGTGTATATGCACAAATATAATATTTTGTATTATTGTATATATGAATAAATATATATATAAACAATTGTAGTTAAAACAATATAGAAAACAAAAAAAAACAAAAATTAAAAATTTGAATTTTAAAACTTCGACTATAATTTTATGACATTAAATGAAATAAAATGGAAATATTGTAAACATAAAAGTTGTATAACTCATCAACATATACAACTTTTATTTTGGTCATCTTGTTATGTGACTTTGTTTGAATGATTCAAATTTTAAAACTCAAATAATTTCAACTTGAAACAATATTTTGAAAGAGTAAATGATTTCAGATGAAAAACTCATGAATACCAAAGTTGTAGAACTCATCAATATGTACAACTTTTATTTTGACCATATTTTCATTTGACCAAATTTGAATAGTTGAAATTTTAAATTTTACTAAATGGCAACTTCAAACAAGATTTTGAAACCTTAAATGATTTCAACAATAAAAGTCGTGAACATTAAAGTTGTTGAACTACTCATTATATACAACATTTATTTTGGTCACTTTTTCATGTGACAAAGTATTAGTAAACATTATTCATAAATTCACATATGACTCATAGTTTTATGAACTATACGAGGAACATCTTGATTTGTGAACAATGTTTACTATTACTTTATCAGATGAAGAAATGATGAAAATAAAAGTTGTAGATCTTGATGAGTTATACAACTTTGGTATTCATCACTTTTTCAGCTGAAATCATTTAATGGTTGAAAATCTCGTTCGAACTTGTCATTTTTTTTTAAATTTGAAATTTTAAAATGTTCAAACTTTGTCAAATGAAAAGAATGACCAAATCAACACACTAACTTGATAGGCCAAGATTTTAGAAAATTTTAGGAAAAAAATTATCACATTTGGAGTTAGTATGAGGGAGAAAGACTAGTTACAAATTTTACCCAGAGATTAAAAAGAAAAATCACAACTGTTCATGATGATCAATGATGAACAAGTATGATTTCTCTTTTTAATCGGTGGCCGAAACTTGTAACTAGTTTTTCTCACTCATAGTAACTCCAAATATGATGGTTTTTTCCTAAAATTTTCTAAAATCATGCTTTATCATTTTAGTCTAGTCATCTATCTTTGTCACTAATTTTGAAAAATTCAAATTTTAAATTTTAGAAAATGACAGCTTCAAACCTGATTTCCAAACACTAAATGATTTCAGCTGTAAAGGTGATGAATATAAAAGTTATATAACTCGTCAAGATCTCTTACTTTTATTTTGATCATTTCTTCATTTCATAAAGTGTTAAGTGATTTCATAAAGTTTTAGTAGTAATAGAGTGGATGTTCAAATAGAGTCATCTAGATGTTGCAAAGGGTAGTCTCACACACATGCATAATGTAGTCTCACACACATACAAAAATTTGTAGTCTTACACACGTACATAAATATATATTCTCACACGCATGCATAAATGAAGTCTTACAAACACACACTTACACAAACACTCCACGTTCAACAACTAGCTAGCCCGCTGTAACGACTTTTCTCTTGACACCTTTTCATTCATATGGCAATGTCTTTGGGGGGGTTCTTTTCTACAACACTGATCTTCTTAGAAAAGTCTGTGAATAGCGACATCTCATCGTAGTTATTATAAGTTTCAACATCATCCACGCCATCAACTCCAATAATGTGCTATTTTCCGAAGGTAACCACGTGCTTTGTCTTCTTCTTCGGGGGGAGGTTACTTTGTGGGTCAGACATATAGAAAACTTGTGCAACACGTGAAGCGAGCACCCAAGGGTCATCTTGGTAGCCTAGATTCTCAAGGTCCAGGACTCTCAATCCGATCTCGTTCAGTTGGTGTTGTTTGATCTAGCGGCATCGAAATAGGGCCATCGTTATATCCATTCTATAGTCAAGTTCTCATATCTCTTCAATGATGCCAAAGTATTGGATCTTTCACCCTAATCTGTCGAGAGCCTCTATTCGAATGCCACTATTTTGGTTCACATATTTACTATCCTTTGCGTGGGTATAGTACGTATACCCATTGATGTCATAAGCATTCCAAGATGTCACTTGTCTCGATGGCCCCTCCGCCAACCTACTGATGGTAATAGAGTCTATGGTTTCTCCAGGTAGTATGTTTTGGTCCTTCAACCATGTAGTTAGTCGTTGCTTGTGTTGTTTGATGACCCAATCATCCGAACGGCCATTTCTCTCCGCCATAATAATAGCCAAGTGTTCATCAATGTACGGTTGCATCAGTTGTGTACTCTACAAGACACTGTAATGCGCCCGACTCACCTCTTTATAATCATGGTCAATGAACACTTTTCTACCACTAGTGCCCTTCCCAGCAAGCCTACCCTTATGACGAGAATCGGGTTTACCAATCTCTTTCTATACTTTTAGGTACTCTTGACAGCACTCGACGACTTCTTCAGTATTGTAACCCTCTATCATGGAGCCCTCTAGGTATGCTCGATTATGCACGTATTGACTTAGAACCGACATAAACCGCTCGTAGGACCATATTTCATGCAAGTAGCAAGGGCCCAGCGCCTGTATCTGATGAACCATGTGAATCATGAGATGTGGTATTATATCAAAAAAAGTAGGAGGTAAACACATCTCCAGTTGGTTTTGTGTCTCCACCACAAATTCATGTAGGTCACTCAGCTCTTGCTTGCCAACCGTCTTCTGTGAGATCTTCAAAAAGAAGTAGCACATACGGGTGATGGCTATCTTCAAGAACTCTGGCTTTATAGCCCTGATTGCAATAGGTAGAAACACTGTCAGCATCACAAGGTAATCGTGAGCCTTACAGTGTGTTATTGATAAGTCCTTCATCGACACTAGCTTCTTCAAATTTGCTGAAAACCCAGTCACGACTTTGATCCCCCTTAGGAAAGTGCATATAGCTCTATTCTTGTCTGGTGTTAGGTTGAAGCACGCCATGGGCAGAGTGTATTTTCCATTAGCCTCAGGTACCAGGTGAAGCTATGGCATCATGTTTAGCTGCACCATGTCTTTCCGTGCTTTCAGACCATCCTTTGACTTGCCTATGTCCATCAAGGTAGCAATGAGACTCTCAAAGACATTCTTCTACACGTGCATAGCATCAATGGCATGGGGGACCTCCAAGTCTAGCCAATAAGGCAAATACTAAAAGAAGATCGATTGTTTCTTGAAAGGTACGCCTTCGACAGGAGGTGTGCTTCTATCTCTGTTCGTCCGATACGGATTCTTCTTTCCATAGACGACGCGTATGTTTTTCACCATTCTGTACATATGTTCTCCATTATGACATCTCTCCGGAGGGGGTTCAATCTCTGGGACGTTGTCATAAAATCTAAAGAACAATTTGCTGTGGTACTTGTGACTTGTCTTTAAGAAGCATCGGTTCCTTAGGTAAACTATCTTCTTGGATGCATCTAGGTACACCCATGTAGTACCATCCAAGCAAACCAAACATCCCGTCTTCCCTTTGATCTGTCCAGATAAAGCAAACAGCGCGGGTAATCATTGGTAGTAACAAATATTATTGCTCTACATATGAAGTCCCTCTTTCGGAATGCATCGTACATCTGCTCCCCATGCCTCCATAGCCGCCCCATTTCTTGCATCAAAGGCTCGAGGAACACGTCTATATCAATGCCTGGTTGTTTAGGGCCAGAAATAAGAATAGTGAGGAGAAGGTACTTTCTCTTCTCACACAACCATATTGGGATGTTGTACATGGTCAATATCACTGGCCATGTGCTGTGGTCGCTCATTGTGACAGAACCGTCCAATTTATACAAGATCAAGTATGGTTGTCCCCGCTAACACGTTGACACACCCATACTTTCACTCATATAAACCCGGTAGTCCGCCGAGTGTCTCGAAAGACCTCGGTAAATCAACATCACAACCAAGATCGCGTGATTAAGCAAATACACATCACATACATCGGGTTGCAGCAGAAATAATATTACAAAGGGGTTAACAAATAATAGTACAAGTTTGGGTTTCAAAACCGCTTAGTGAAAACAACATAGCTTTCAAATGATTACATTAATATAAGTTCCAAATGTATTGCTAGCAGAGTGACATCATCCGACAAAAGCATATAGATGAGAAGTAAGTATAGAATCACCGAGCCCACCGGCGGTTAGCCACCATCATCAACAGGTTGAGAACATCACCTGCAAGAAGGTGGGATAAACCCTAAGTACTCGAATGCACTCAGCCAGACTTACCCGTCTTAAACCAAAATAAAGTGACAACAAGGATTATGCATGGCTTTCTTTAGTGGGCTAGCTGACTTGTTTGCGAAAAGCATAAGCTATCATGAAGAAACCATTTTAAGTACTTTGCATCATCTTTATTATGACCTATCCATCTAGATAAGCACCTATACTATATCAATCACTTGATTAACCAATAACATCCAGTTACCAATTTAGATTTAGCATATCCCATACCATCCAGATAACCATCATTATTCCATAATAATTACTACGATGCCGTAACTCGAGTCAAGTGCTCACTATCCAGGAGCGATGGCGATTCGAATCGATTCCTAACCAGCTGGTGATTTATTCCTTACACAAACCTCACTCACCCGCTAAAGTGAGATATTGATCACCGAGTCAACTATCCAGGAATCTTGAGTTTGCCAGAAACCACATGTACCCGGGGGCCGACCGACTGCACTTTGGTCTTATCATCTCGCCCCCGTGTCCTACCACACCTGCTCTGGCACAGTGCGCTGTGGGCAATCTACTCGGCCCAAATAATCTCCCAGCTTCACGGTCGGAAGGTACTTTATCCGGCCAGCTAAATGTAAGGCATGCGTTCAACATGACTCGAGGCCCAATAACGGATGGTCCTTAATCGACATAGACGAAAACTAACAGCACCCCAGAACCCTGTCTGGTTGCCTGCAATTTTTCTGTCCGGTCTCCAATTATCCATCACACATGGTTAATTCTAGGATATCATTCTTTCCATACCTAAATTCTTCTAGTGACCACCTATAAATGTAGGTGACCGGATATCACCGATCGATACCGGTCTAAGCAAGGCTAAGCAGTTATTCGATCCCGACCTAATAGGGTAATAAGGTAATAAGGTAAGCAAGGATAATACTAAATGCATCAACGGTTTCAATCAACTCCTACAACTTAATGCAACAATATATAACTCATATATAGAAAGAATTGCTTTTATAAAGTAGGAGACTTAGAATGCTTCGGGGCTTGCCTGGGATCTGACACAAGTCAGTTCAGTTAGCTTGCACCATCCTGGTGACATCTCAGGTCCTAGCACTCGCTTAGTCCTTCCATCTTCGGGATAGATCCATCAAACACTATCTTCGGGTTTGGCTCCAACATCTCATCCTTCACGTGGTGCATCTAGCATACCTAGATGAGATGCAATATGCAAGTGCATAAATATGAAGAATAGTACCATGAGACGCATCACAAAATAGCAAGCAAGACAAGCATAGTTTACACTAACACACTTAAGTACTTCGCGATGCTTAACTTAAACATCACACAATCTATCATGCTAAGATGGCAAAGGAGACAACAACACCAAGCATGACACAAGTTTTTCCCAAGATCTCAGGTGCTCTAACTCAGTCATCATTCAAAGCATACGTCACACTTAACAATATACAAGCAAACACTATAATTGGAATATGCCAATTTCTGGACATGCAAACAGCAGCTACAAGATTTAGCTATAACTGGAGTTAGACAAATCCCAATGACTTGCAAGAAGACATTATGGAAAGCTTATGAAATTTTCTACAATTCATCTTTAATCATCTTAGCATGATTCTCAAGTTAACTAAGTCAAATATACCCATTTACAGAAACTGGTCCACAATTGACAGAAAGCAGCCATTTCTAAAGCCAAACTTTAAACAGGCATAACTCACAAACCACAAGGCCAAATACCACCAAATTTTAACAGAAGCTATATACATGAATTATCTACAACTTTGTTATTCTCATATTAAGATTATTTTACAGTTAGAAGGGTCAACTAATGCAATAATTGCATCTCTGTCCAAAACATAGACAGAAACTAACATGCCACTTTAAACAGCTATAAATAGAGTTATACATGTACTATAAATGTGATTCTAGACTTTTTGGAAAGCTTAGCAAATTCTAAACAACTTTGTTGTAAACACCTAAAGCTAATTAAACTATTAAGAAGGCCCCACAATAAGAACAAGGAAACCCTCTCTAGGTTTGAGCAGAAACAGCCACAGAGATTTAAGTAAGTATAACTCAAGATCTACTTAACCAAAAATCATGATATTTAACTTTTTGGAAAGCTTAAGAAAAGTACTACAACTAATGTATTTTCACCAAGTCATGATTCATAACTTAACTGAGCCAATTAATTCAAACATCCAGAACTATTCAGAGTAGAAGCAAAGCAATACAGGGCATTTTTTATTTTTATAATTCTTAAACTATAAATCCTAAACTCCTGAAATTTTTACCAGACAACAAAAATCACTTTAGTATCAATCCACAAAAATTTAACATTTATTTGAGCATAAAAACTGCAGTTATGAAAAAGACAATTAAGACTAGCATTCAAACCCTAACCTGCATAAATCTATTTTTACGGCAGAAACTTTAAACTCAAGAATGCCATATTATAGATCTAATGCATAGACAATTTCACAAGGATTCCAAAAAGTCCTTATTTACTATTTTACAATTTTTCTACAAATTACTACGAATTTTCAAAGTGGAGCATTCAAATCTACCAAAATCAAAAGAAAAGGAATCTAAATCTTGCACTGGGGTCCCTGCAGAAAACATATATTAAATACGAACAAATGAATCCTTTCTGGCACTATTCACAAGAGTCACCGTCTATTCACTTAACCCCCTGGAGAACATCATATTCATGCGCGTGGTCCTTCTTCTTCCTTACCTGGCCGGAACAGAGCAGCGTCGCCGGCGCTCGTGATTCAGGTGACTGTGGTCATCGTCGGCGTCGGATAAGTTGCAGGGGAGCTCCCATGGGCCTGCACACCCGCGTGTGGCCACTCAGTTAGGCACGCGCACACACGTCCGCGGTGGCCACGGCACCGGTGGCAGCGCGCCACGGCGGTGAAGAAGGGCCGGGGAGGGACTCGAGAGGCCAAGGAGAGGGCGGCAGAGCCGGTGGTGCACGCGGATGGACACGAGGAAGCTCAGGGCAGTGGAGACGCGGCATGGCAAGCTCGGCCAGCCGGCCGTGGCAGACGCGGCCGTGCTCAGCGCACGCGAGCATGGCACCAAGAGCGAGAGAGCGCCGGGGGAGGGAAAAGGGAGTGAGGGCGAGCACGTTGGGATTCGATGCTTACTCAAGTAGGGCGCCTGGGTGCAGCAGGGAGGCAGGCGCATGCGTTGGCATGGTGGGGCGCGCTCAGCGGCATGGTTGCCACGAAGTCAATTCATCGAGTACGTGGCGTGCATTGCTGTGCCCGACTTGGAGTCCGTTTTTGGCATATTCGGTGTAGATTCGGACCTTGGCGCCTATAGAAAAGTTGCTGTCCTCAGAATGCTCTTCTACTTGTATTAAGGAATCAAGACCATTAGAGCTATGGATTAGTAGGTAATTAAGCTCTAAATGAACAGTGTTAGTGTGTTGACAGCGATGCACAAAAGCCCAAATTGATGCTCAAAATGAAGTCCAACGAGTGCCATCTTTATACATGCTCATCTCCATCATGTATACTCCAACTTTTATCTTTTGACCAAGTCGAGTTGCTTAACGAATTTTGGAGAACGTGGAATGCCAACGTCGTTGCTTAGCGAAACTCTAGACTTAGAATAATTCTAAGTGCTAAAGACTGCAGCAGAATCAATCTTGTGACCTCTATTTGACTTATTTCCAAGATGATCTAGGTCTTAGTGCAAAAACAAAGTTTCTTCTACATGATATGAACTACAACTTTCATTTAATGTCCATCCTCAAAACTGGTATAGATCCTGCTAGTTCTACTTTGACCAAAGTATGATCACGATGAAGCTTAAATTATCCTTTTTGATCCATTGGAGCATTTTCTTGGCATTTGCCCAACATGAACCTTTCATGACTTTTGTTGTAGAGTTCATCTAGAGTCATTTGGGCATGGTTGCAAGATTTGGTTCACGATCGAGACTTCCATTCACTTTATAAAATAATTCAAGCAAGGACATAACTCGTCATTTCATGTGACTTCTTGATTCCAAACTTCATAAACTTTTCGAGTGCCCAATATAGATGGGTATTGATGTGAGACACATGAAGATATCCCAATCACACCACCCAAGCATATATCTTGAAAAGGGGTCTATAGGTGAGCAAAGGTGCAATATCCAAGTTTAGGTTGGGGCTCGTTTCTATAGGTTTGACCTTGCCATCTTCATCATCACTTAATATGCCATGTTTGAGCTCAAACCCATTGCTTAACCAGTGGCAAACACTTGGGGTGTTACAGCCCTCCCCCCTTAAAAGAATCACGTCCCGAGATTCAGGACGAAAGACTTTTATGGAAGAGAGACATGCTACCAGTTTCTAATATCAGCGATAGCTTTAGGCTACATAGCTTCAAGCATAAGAGAGGCTAATTTGGTCAAGACACTTTTTGATAATTGTCCTTTGTAGTAAGTTTTGTCTGAAGAATTTTCTTCATTGGCCTTCATGAAGTATTGTTACTTTGGGGAGGAATCCAAGATAGCAATGTCCTACGTACTTCGTCCTCAATGTACGAAGAGCGATACAAACATAGACTAAATACTTGTAGCATCTACTTCCCTAGTGGATATAGCACAGACCATATGGACTTTGCATTAGATCATAATCTTCTGAAGGATACTTGTTGCAATGGCTCCATGTGTGCAGTTCTCTTTCTCTGATAACAATGTTGTATGGTCTGAGTCTGCTGAGTGAGTGGTAAACATAGTAGCTGACTTTATCGGCTCAACGTTCTCGATGATCATTCCTTAGGGAGCCTTGGGATCCAAGTTGCAACAGTGATCTGGGTGGAATCTGATGCAACCTCTTGGGTAAAAACACATATAAGGTACCAAAGGCATGTCAGCATTGGAGAACCATTGACGTAGAAGGATGTTAGCGAGGCTTGGAGGACAACACAAGTTGCAAGTAATCACAAAACTAGCGACTAGTTCACTACCAAGCAGGTTGAGCACAATTTGCCTTCGTGGTGCAGTTGCATAGCAAGTTGGGTTGACTTGCATCATAGCAGAACTAGCTTTCTTGAACTATATTTGACATCGAGGCTTCCATTCTAATTCCAATCAATATCTCAAAAACCATAATCCAAAAATCTACGATTTGACACCTTTCCAATTGCTTTTGAATTGCAAGGGCACAATTTTGACTTCTAGAACACCTTGACTGCTCACGCATTGCTGATCTAAGAGGGCAAAGGCAAGGCACATAGGGGTGCAATTAGTCTTCTCAAGGGTATGGAGGGTTGTCTAACAGCAATACACCTACAAGTTGTAATTCCTATATATCCTTCGACACTTCATCCAATAGAGTCCGGACACATGTGTTAGTGGCACCTTGGGGCATAAAGATGCTGACTAAAACTAGGGACGTGCTTTCGCTAGCTCCTACCTAGCTGATACAATGTCTTGTACTATATACGTGATTGTCCATGATGGAATTGACTTGATAGCACATTTGGAGAAGAAGTAGCATTTGCATTGCGGGGCCAGGTTTGTTGTTTCCTTGATCAACATTGTTCTGTGAGATTTGGCCTTCATAATTACCAAATAGTCGTTACCTAACTGAAGACTAACTTTCCTACTGGTAACAAATCAGTTGTCCCTCAACACTAAAAAGGTTCCAAATCTTCACTCTTGATAATAAAAATTGTGGTCGAAGCCTACAGATGGTCGCCATTGAAGTCAGCAGAAAGGGGTCACACCAAAGAAGGTCGGTTCGTCTACATGATCCTTATGCACCTAAAGATTGAGAACTTGGATAGGAACTCATATATACCAGGTGACCTATTATAGCACATAATATCCTGGTCCATTTATCATCTAACTGATAACTTGTTTAACCTTAAGTGTGGTGCGCCTTTCTGATCCAATGAAAATGATATAAGATGCTCACTAGATGACCGACGTCATTACAGGGACAGTCACATCGAGTAGAGTCACTTGTCTATCCTTTTGCAGTCTATGTATGTTCCTGTTAGTGACCTGTTCTTCAAAGGTTAACCGTTGGACGACTTCACAAGGGAGTCCTATTGCATCTAGTTCGACATATAGATCGCTTGACATGATAAGGAGAGATAACCAAGGAAGAGCTCACATGAAAATAACACATCGGTGCAGTTCGGTAATGGATCATGACTAGGAACCTCGATACCAGCGCGTGCCGAGTAGCACAACCTTGTGTGCGCGCCCACAGGAGGCTCTTGGTTTCGTCGTGGCACCATAGAATGTTAATTGTGGCACCATTACTGAACATACAACCCACAAGAAATCTCACATGGCATAAATTGGGTTGCATAGGAGCAAGCACTATGCAAAGGAGGGATAGCAAACAAAGGTAGTCACAAGGTTAGGAGTCAACAAGTAGGGGATCCAAAGATTAAAACACAGCGCAAGAGAGCATAGCCTAATTGCCGAAGGCAACTAAGCAGGAGACTCTTGCTGAATTTTCATATACGCCTTGTGTCCACCAAGTGATTACCAGATAATGATTAACCTGAGATTTGGTTTTGTCGAGCAGCAACATGAGATCAAGACTGATAAACATCCAGAGACTTGAAAGAGTTGGAGATAAAACAAACGAGATTCGAGGGACAGGGCCAAGGCACTGACTAAGGATTTAGTTGATAAAGCAATGACATGATCTGCGAGGAAAAGGTTCCAAAGCAGGGTAGATAGCGATTAGCGTTGCACCAGATCATCAGTAGAAGAAGGAGCAATGAGATCTAACAAGGATTTTTGAGCAAGGTCCTCCCACATAGGAGCGGGACAACCACAAAACATGCGAGCAAAGAAGGGGGCTAAGCTTGGGTCAAAAATCAAGCAAAGGCATGGATAAAAGTCTTCGTAGTGCAACGTTCAAGGCTAGCAACCACATGTACAGGCTTAGGCTCCTAAGAGAGAACTTAATTGGAGACGACAACCATGAGATTATCAAAACTTGGACGCTGCTCCAGGATAGCGCTCTTCAACACCCGTATGCTTACCGAGGACAAAAGAGTGATAACTACAGCACTACCTAGATAATGAGCATCCACATCTACATCATGGTCTTAAGCAAGCATTTTGAAACACTCAATCTAATTAGCTTAAGCGACTATCACTAAGCACAAAGCTCGCACAAACTAGCAGTCACCTACAACAACACTACTACACAACTTATGCAAAACATGGTGGTAAGGCACTGTTATCTTTTATTTCCTTTTTACATAGTAGATGGATATCTCTACAAAACAAGTTTCACTTACATTTAGCAATTTAGTTTTCAAAGAGGTGAACTTTTTTGCTAACTACTAACTTGTCATCTATTTCCTTTGGAAGCAAACATTCAAGGTAAAGCTAATCACACACTATCTTCAAGCATAGCTATTCAAGCAGCATGGAACAAGGCACTTTGTCTAGCTTCACATAGGAAAATAGTGACATCACATTGATCACAAGTTACTTAGCATTAGAATAAGGTGAGGGAAGCATATTTATGCACAAGCACAATCATGATGCATGCTCGTCCTATTTGTCCTCACGAAATTGCTAGCCTAAGGTGGCAATCACATTCTATGTTGGTGGCATAACATGTACTCTCTCGATATATAGCTAGTCGTCAGCTACATTCAATCTACGTATTCGTGGTTAGCGTACCTGCAGGTAAATTCATTGTAGCCCATTCCCACAAGAGATAAATAAGCACACAATGAAAGTAGTAAACTAAGATACTTTCCATATATACATCCCCAGATGTATATACTTTGATATCCATAGCTACTCGATAAATATACCCGCAATTAAGTGCCTTCATATATACATGGGTGTACCATATAAATATTCCAGTAACCACAGCTAACTCTCCCCTAGATCGACTAGTTAGGACGGTCATACTCTCACAACTCACACTTACCTAGGCTGTAGAGGCAATCGATCCATACATTACCATTAAGCGAATGGCATCCATACAATAGCACGCTGTATGGACGACGAAAGAAAAATTGCAATACAGTACATCCCTCAAAGTTAGTACTTAGATAGCCACCTAATAGTCCTTAACTGGGCATAAAGGAGGATGTCGCTAGCATAGTTTTGCAAATAAGTTTTGACAAATTTGCCTATAGCTAAAGTTTAGTTAAAATAGACTTTTTAAAACCAAAACTTGGCTTTTAAAACTATGTACCTGACAGTATTATGCTTAATCTTCGCTCTGATACCAGTTGTGACAGAACCGCTCAATTTATACAAGATCAAGTACGGTTGTCCCCGCTAACACGTTGACACACCCATACTTTCACTCATATAAACCTGGTAGTCCGCCGAGTGTCCCGAAAGACCTCAGTAAATCAACATCACAACCAAGATCGCGTGATTAAGCAAATACACATCACATACATCGGGTTGCAGCGGAAATAATATTACAAAGGGGTTAACAAATAATAGTACAAGTTTGGGTTTCAAAACCACTTAGTGAAAACAACATAGCTTTCAAATGATTACATTAATATAAGTTCCAAATATATTGCTAGCATAGTGACATCATTCGACAAATGCATATAGATGAGAAGTAAGTATAGAATCACCGAGCCCACCGGTAGTTAGCCACCATCATCAATAGGTCGAGAACATCACCTGCAACAAGGTGGGATAAACCCTGAGTACTTGAATATACTCAGCTAGACTTACCCGTCTTAAACCAAAATAAAGCGACACCAAGGATTATGCATGGCTTTCTTTAGTGGGCTAGCTGACTTGTTTGCGAAAAGCATAAGCTATCACGAAGAAACCATTTTAAGTACTTTGCATCATCTTTATTATGACCTATCCATCTAGGTAAGCACCTGTACTATAGCAATCACTTGATTAACCAATAACATCTAGTTACCAACTTAGATTTAGCATATCCCATACCATCCAATAACCATCATTGTTCCATAATAATTACTACGATGCCGTAACTCGAGTCAAGTGCTCACTATCTAGGAGCGATGGCGATTCGAATCGATTCCTAACCAGCTGGTGATTTATTCCTTACATAAACCTCACTCACCCGCTAAAGTGAGGTATCGGTCACCGAGTCAACTATCCAGGAATCTCGAGTTTACCAGGAACCACATGTACCCAGGGGCTGACCGACTGCTCTTTGGTCTTATCTTTGTGCCCCCTGTGTCCTACCACACCTGCTCCGACACAGTGCGCTGCGAGCAATCTATTCGGCCCAAATAATCTCCCAGCTTCGCGATCGAAAGGTACTTTATTCGGTCAGCTAAATGGAAGGCATGCGTTCAACATGACTCGAGGCCCAACAATGGATGGTCCTTAATCAACACAGACAGAAACTAACAGTACCCCAGAACCCTATCTGGTTGCCTCCAACTTTTCCGTCCGGTCTCCAATTATTCATCACACATGGTTAATTCCAGGATATCATTCTTTCCATAGCTAAATTCTTCCAGTAACCACCTATAAATGTAGGTGACCGGATATCACCGATCGCTACCGGTCTAAGCAAGGCTAAGCAGTTATTCGATCCTGACCTAATAGGGTAATAAGGTAATAAGGTAAGCAAGGATAATACTAAATGCATCAACGGTTTCAATCAACTCCTACAACTTAAAGCAACAATATATAACTCATATATAGAAAGAATTGCTTTTATAAAGTAGGAGACTTAGAATGCTCTGGGCCTTGCCTGGGATCCAACACAAGTCAGTTCAGTGAGCTTGCACCATCCTGGTGACATCTCAGGTCCTAGCACTCGCTTAGTCCTTCCATCTTCGGGTTACCGTCTCCGGTTTTGGCTCCTGTTGACACCGTTTTTTGCACGTGTCAAAATAATCGGAGTGGACTAATCGGCAAGGGGAAAGTTATTGAATACTTTGATAGCCAATGAATGCCAGTTTGTAAAGATGGTTGCCGATAGCTGGTGATGGTCGATGGAAAGGTTGATTTGGACTCGGGCGTTGCCGATGAGGTTGGAGGTGTTATTGTCGATGCCGATGAAGGGAGGCTTGAGGACTACTGCCGATGAAACATGGAGTATGCCGATGAAGAAAGACTTGAAGACTACTGCCGATGAAACAGGGAATATGCCGATGAAGGAAGACTTGAAGACTACTGCCGATGAAATAGGGAGTATGCCGATGGGAAGGAGGACGGTGAGATTTCCATCGTAATTGAGGCGGACAAGGAAATAGATAGGAGTTGATTTCCTTTTCTATATTTGTTAGGGTATGATTCATGTAAGAGTCACGTGTTTCCTTAGATATGGGATCAGTGTCCTAGTTGTGTTTGGTTGTATCTCTTTAGATCAGGGTATAAATATGGAGTAAGGGGCAATGTAATATATATCAATCAATATCAAAACCAATTTTTACTCCTATTCGCATCTACTTACTTTTCGGCGACTTCGTCAATTTGCATATTTTTCCTTTTTTACGAGTTCTCATTGATTCGGCGAGCTGCATCGTTTCAGTGCGACCTTCGGCGATTCTTCGAGTTCCGCGTGAGCACCTCTTGGCCGTGACTTCCGGGCGTATCGCTGTTGTCAGGACCAAAGTGTTCGTATCTTCATCCTTGTAGATTATCAGGTCAAATCGACTGGCACGCTTTGGATATCGATTCGGGTATTAGCCCTTTGTGTTTGCAGATCCACTTTTGCATCAACACATCTTTTGGCACGCCCGGTGGGACCAATCAATCAATATGTTCAATCCCGAGATCGATTCAGGGAACATTATCGCAGTATCAGAAGAAGATCTCAAGGAAGAACAGAGGCAGGCTATGGAAAAGGCTGTAGAAGAATACAAGCAGCTTTGTCTGAGATCGTTTAGCTTGAACAAGAGTGGACAAGTCATCCAGAAGCAAGATTTGCCGTTGCCTCGGCAGGTTACCTTTGACTCCAATCCTGGTAAACTTCAAGAGATGGTTAATTCTGCAGTAAATCATGCTTTGATTAATCATTCCAATGTGCTGTCCAATACTGTTCATAATGCTGTGGTTCGAACTCTCAAAGAAGGACAAGCGGCACCACATTACGTTGGGCCTGCCTATCATCAACCAGAGCCGGCATCTGTCAAAACTCCATCGGCTCCTTCGGCCGTTGTGGGTACAGAAGTTACTTACCCCTCCAGTATTGGCAGGCTTCACCTAATATTCAATCTACACCGATACAATCAGATCAGGTACTATCAGGAGGGCGAGTTCAGCTTAATACAGATCTATCGGCATCAGCTATGTCAGGCCCTGTGTCTCAGAATAGCCAGATTCCTACTAATTGGTGGGGATATGGCATGCCTCCAGAGTCCTCTGCTTTCAATCCTAGATTACCTCAAGTGTTTGATGCAGTAGGAAGAGCGCCTATACCATCGGCCGTTTCGCCGATGGCTCAAGTGCCTCAATATGCCGCAACTACTTCTGTAGCAACCAACTCCAGGAGGTTTCCAGATGCCTATGGTTCAAACATTCAATTCAAGTCCATCGGCGAGCATACTGCCGATGCAGCAGAAAGCCCCTGCTATGAGTCAAACTGGGGTTCAGTTCATGCCTCAAACCAGTTATAATTATCCAACAATATCAGCAAATTACCAGCCATCGGTAAGTTTTGTACCGATGAGTTCTAATAATGATTGGTCAGGACAGTTACCTGTTCAACATACAGTTCAGCGAAATCAGCAGGTTGCAGGGATTCAACAAGGTCATATGCAAGCCTGGTTTCCAGAATCAAGCATCGGCAGCCCAGCCGATGAATCCTTTCCAACAGGCTAATGGACCACAAGTAACGGCAAATATGCCGATTGCTGGAGATCGTGGGCTACAAAGATATGTGTGAGGGATGTCAGCAGGCACCTCCTGTAGAAATTCAACCAGTTCGTCAGCAGGAGGCTGATGCTTTTTGGGCCGATAAGATAGCAGAAATTGTGAAGGATCAGTTTGGGATAAAGCCCAAGGTCAATACTTATTCTTATCGAACTCCATACCCTCCTGCATACGATTTAATTCCTCTCCCAAATCGGTACAAAGGTACCGGATTTCACTAAATTCTCTGGGCAAGATGATACATCAACAATGGAACATGTCAATCGCTTTCATTATTCAATGTGGAGAGGCAGCTAACAGAGATGAATTAAGAGTTCGATTATTTTCATCATCTTTGTCTGGATCAGCATTTACATGGTTCATTTCATTACCACCAAATTCTATTATTACTTGGGTTGATCTAGAAAAACAATTCCATAAGTATTTCTTTGCTGGAATCCATGAAAAGAAGCTTACCGATTTAGTAAAATTGAGACAGCGTAATGATGAATCGGTAGAGAGCTTTGTACAAAGGCTACGAGATGTAAAAAATAAGTGCTACAGCCTGGTGCTGGATGATCGGCAGCTTGCCGATTTGGCTTTCCAAGGGTTATTGCCACATCTTAAAGACAGATATGCTTCTCAGGAGTTTGAAAGCCTCAGTCATCTTGTGCAAAGGATCTCTGATCAAGATACTAGGGTTTTTGAACCTAAAAAGAACTGGAGTAAAAAGGTATCATTTGTTGAAGAAGTAGGAGATTCTGACTCTGATGAAGAACCAGTTATCGGCTTAGCTGAGTGGGTTAAGAATAAAAAGCCGATATCATGTCCCTTTGGTCAAAAAGAGCCAGAAAAGTTTACCTTTGATATCACCAAGGCCGATAAAATATTTGATCTTCTGCTTCAAGAGGGCCAAATTAAGCTGTCACCTAATCATGTGATCCCATCGGCAGAAGAGTTGAAGAAGATTTTGTACTGCAAATGGCACAATGCAACTTCATACAGTACAAATGAGTGCAAGGTATTCAGGCAACAGTTACAATCGGCTATTGAATCTGGGAGAATTAAGTTTGGTACTTTCCAAGACCCAGAAGCCGATGAAAATTGATCAACACCCTTTTCCAGCAAATATGTTGGATGCCAAAGGAAAGACCAAGGTATTGACGTCAGAGGCTGCTGAGAAAAACGCATCAGTGGACCCCCAACATCAGATAACTACCGATGATGCAAAGAGTAAGGGTTTGCTAGGAGAAAGCAGTAGTTCCAAAAATCCTCCTCGACCTGGCATTGTGATTACTCATCGAAGGCAGCAGGAGGGTTGGCGTCAACGTAATGACCGATATCGACAACAGCAAGAAGTGAGACGTCAGGAAGAATGGAATCGACATAAAGATCATTGGAGATGTCCGTTTTTCATCCATTGCTGGGAAGAAGGTATTAAATTGCCAACTGTTGAAAATTGCCCTGAGTGTAATGGTTATTACGGAGTCAATCGCTCAGAAAGGAGGTTTCAACTTGGTAATCAGAGTTTGTCTATCAATGAGCCGATCAGAGGCAGAGCATCAGTGCATGATCGGCTGGGGGGCAGACTTAGTGTACATGAGAGGCTTGGTAAACGCGCTGGATATTTTCCAAGGAATCAAGAGGAGCTTGAGGAGATGGCAAATGCAAGAGTTCCCGATGAGGAAATATTCTACAGGGACCCTAATATACGTCGTGTAGAACCAACTAGGACTTGTTATCAGCCGGTTTGGAAAACCAAGTTTCCTCGATGGTGCCCAGAGGGTCTGACAAAGACGCAGAGAAGGAGGATGCAACGTGAGCGTCAGGAGGATTTATACCAAGAGGAAAATTCCTCCAATGAAAGGCCTGGTCATCAGCAGTGGCAGGTAAAACACAAAAATAAGGGTCCATCGGCAGATGTTAATATGGTATTCATGTTGCCGATGGAGTTTCTGGCACTATCTGATAATGAGGAAGAAGTTGTTCTCTCTGATCAAGTAGCTCAGCTAACACTAGATCCAATGATGGCTGTTTTTGAGAAACCTACCGATGACGAGAGACAGCATCTTAAGGCTTTATTTGTGAAGGGCAGAGTTGATGGGCAGCCTATGTCTAAGGTACTTATTGATGGAGGGGCTGCGATTAATATTATGCCTTACATGATGTATCGGAAACTTGGTAAGGGAGATCAAGACTTGACCAAAACCGATATGATGTTGAAAGATTTTGAAGGCAATGTGTCACCGGCTAAAGGGGCAGTGTGCGTTGAATTGACCATCGGCAGCAAAACCTTGCCAACGACGTTCTTTGTTATCAACGGCAAGGGTGCATATAATCTGCTTCTAGGGAGGGATTGGATTCATGCTAATTGTTGTGTTCCTTCTACAATGCATCAATGCCTCGTACAGTGGATTGGGGATAAGATTGAGGTCGTCCCTGGTGATTCTTCTTATATCATCGCATCGGCAGAATCAGATACTTATGAGCGAACTAAATGCATATCAGGAGAAGCTTGGGAAAAAGAGTTCCTTAGAGTTGCTGATTATGAAATTCCACCGATCCAAGCAGTCGGTTCTGAAGAGGAGTTTTAATGGATAGGTTTGCCGATGATGGAAAATTAGGTCAAGGGTTCACATCGGCAGATGATTTAGTAGAAGTAGATATCGGTGATGGTGATAGGTCAAGACCTACTTTTATTAGTGCTAAGTTAGATTCCAAGTGTAAGCAGCGAATAACAGATTTGTTAAAAGAGTATAAAGATTGTTTTGCTTGGGATTATACTGAGATGCCTGGATTAGACCGATCGATAGTTGAACATCGGTTACCTATCAAATCTGGATTTCGGCCACATCAGCAGCCAGCGCGCCGATGCAACCCTAATGTACTTCCTGACATTAAGGCCGAAATAACTAAATTAATTGAAGCAAAGTTTATTCGGCAATGTCGATACGCAGAGTGGATCTCTAATGTGGTTCCTGTTTATAAGAAAAATGGAAAACTTCGTGTTTGTATTGATTTCAGGAATCTCAACAAAGCCACACCGATGGATGGCTATCCAATGCCGATTGCTGATTTGTTGATTGATGCTGCGGCTGGACATCAAATTATCAGCTTCATGGATGGTAATGCAGGTTACAATCAAATATTCATGGCTGAGGAAGATATTCCCAAGACTGCTTTCAGATGTCCAGGTCATGTGGGGTTGTTCGAGTGGATAGTCATGACGTTTGGTTTGAAAAATGCCGGTGCTACTTATCAAAGGGCTATGAACTTTATTTTTCATGAGTACATCGGCACATTAGTGGAGATCTACATTGATGATGTAGTGATTAAGTCTGGAGATATCACAGCACATTTAGGCCGATCTGCGAAAGATACTGGAGTGCACAAGGAAGCATGGATTGAAGATGAATCCTAATAAATGTGCATTCGGTGTATCGGCAGGACAATTCTTGGGTTTTATGGTGCATCAGCGGGGCATTGAAATCAGTAGGAAGTCTATTGATGCAATTAACAAGGTGATTGCTCCTGCCAATAAGACTGAATTGCAATCTTTGATCGGTAAGATTAATTTCATTAGAAGATTCATATCTAATCTGTCGGGTAAGATCAAGGCTTTCAGCCCACTACTTAAATTGAAAGCTGATCAGGAATTTGTATGGGGAGTTGAACAGCAATTAGCCCTTGATGAAATTAAGAAATATTTATCAAATCCTCCAGTGCTAGTTCCACCTCAACATGGGAAGCCTTTCAGGTTATATTTGTCAGCTGATGATACAGTTATCGGTTCAGCTCTTATTCAAGAATTTGAAGGGAAAGAACATGTTATTTATTATTTGAGCAGAAGATTAGTGGATGCTGAGACGAGGTATTCGGCCATCGAAAAATTGTGTCTGTGTTTATACTTTTCTTGTGTCAAATTAAGGCATTATTTGTTATCTGCCGAATGTACGGTCATATGCAAAGACGATGTGGTCAAGTATATGCTGTCGATGCCGATATTAAGTGGTAGAATCGGCAAATGGATTTTAGCATTATCAGAATTTGAACTACGCTACAAATCAACTAAGGCAGTTAAAGGGCAAGTGATGGCTGATTTTGTCACTCAGCATTGTAATACAGTGGACTCTCTGGGGATTGCTCCCTGGACACTTTTCTTCGATGGGTCCACATGTGGTGAAGGAGCAGGTATCGGCGTTGTGTTAATTTCACCTCAAGGAAGGAAGTATGAGTTTTCATTGCCGATTGTTGCTACAGCGACAAACAATCAAGCTAAATACCAAGCCTTGATAAAAGGGTTAGAATTGCTGAAGGAGATACATGCCGATGTTGTTGAAATCTTTGGTGATTCTATGCTAGTTATAAATCAATTGGCTGGAATTTATGAATGCCGAAGTGAAGCTTTGATTTCGTATTATGAAAGATGTTTGCAATTGTTGAAAGGATTTAGAGATTTTCGTCTTGAACATATCTCTCGATTGCATAATGAGGAAGCTAATCGACTAGCTCAGCATGCTTCAGGGTATTAGCCTATTCAGGAAGTGCTAACATCGGCAGTTGATACCGATGACTGGAGGAAAGAGATTGTCGATTATTTAAAGGATCCATATAGAAAGGTTGAGAGACGTATAAGGTTCCAAGCTACCAAATATGTGCTCCTCGATGATGAATTATATTATCGAACTATAGATGGAGTTTTACTTAGATGTGTTAGCAATGATGAATCGAAAAGCTTGATGGGTGAAATTCATGAAGGAGTATGTGGGGCACATCAATCGGCTTTCAAGATGAAATGGATGATCAGAAGGAATGGGTACTATTGGCCGACTATTCTTGAAGATTGTTTTAAATATTTTAAGGGATGCCAGGGGTGTCAAAAGTTTGGTAATATTCAAAGAGCGCCTGCATCGGCTATGAATCCTATAATCAAACCATGGCCGTTCCGGGGATGGGCTATTGATCTCATTGGTCAGATTTATCCGCCATCGAGTAAAGGACATAAATTTATTCTGGTTGCTACCGATTATTTCACAAAGTGGGTTGAGGCAATTCCTTTAAAAAAGGTGACATCGGTCAATATGATTGATTTTGTGAAAGAGCATATTGTTTACCGATTTGGTATTCCTCAGACTATCACTACCGATCAGGGCACTATGTTTACATCAGGAGAATTTGATGAGTTTGCTGTAGGTATGGGAATTAAAATTTTAAATTCTTCTCCATATTATGCTCAAGCTAATGGTCAAGCTGAGGCTTCTAACAAAGGGATCATCAAACTCATTAAACGCAAAATTGAAGAAAATCCTAGGAGGTGGCATACAGTATTAAATGAAGCCTTGTGGTCATATCGGATGTCATGTCATGGTGCAACCAAAGTAACGCCTTATCAGTTAGTATATGGACACGATGCAGTATTGCCTTGGGAAATTAAGGTTGGCTCTAGACGAATACGTTCTCAAAATCAGCTGACAGCCGATGATTATAATACTCTTATGAAGGATGAGTTGGAAGATGTGGCGGGTCATCGGTTAAGGGCTTTAGTTAGTATCGAAGAAAATAAGAAAAGAGTAGCTAGATGGTATGACAAGAAGGTAAAAGTAAAAGAGTTTACCGATGGAGATCTGGTCTGGAAATTGATTTTACCGATTGGGACTAAAAGTTCAAAGTTTGGAAAGTGGTCTCCTAATTGGGAAGGTCCATATCGGATAAATCAGTCTGTTCCTGGTAATGCATATATTTTAGAAACCCTCGAAGGGGTTGTGTTTCCCAGAGCGTTAAATGGAAAATATTTAAAGAAATATTACCCTAGTATCTGGATAGATGCATAAAAGTATAAGTGCCGATAACGGTACTATCGGCTAGAATTATGCAAGGATGTCAATGTCTCATAAAGTGCCGATACAATAAATAAGATTACACGTTCAACAAGGATTGGATAGCTAATATCGCACACAGGCGAATCTGGTCGGCTTCCTCCATTTCTTTGATATCGTCATCGGCAGCACCCTCCACAGGCTTGAGTTTTTTCTTCATGGCTAAAGCTTTGCAAGCTTGGATATCTCTTTCTTGCTGAAGGGCTTTGACGGCATTGGGTAGCTGGCTTTCTTCTTGTTGAGCATGAGTTAAGGCTGCATCGATTTCTTTCAATTCAGCCAATAGAGCTATCTTCCTTGCTGATAGATCCAAGATTTTCTGCTTAAGTGCAGCACCCGAAGTCTGCAAGTTGACGATGCCCTTGTGCTTCTCATCAGCGATTTGTTTCAGTTGTAGCATCTCTTCTTTGAGTTGAGCTTGAGCTGCTCTATCGGTAATGCGCTGAGCAGCCCGTTGATATTGCAGTTGGCGGCTTTCTAAGTGAGCTGCTGGGAAGAGTACTTCTTCAACATCGGCAGGGACCTGGCCATGAATTGTTTTGAAAATTGCCTTTGCGGGGTCCGAGTCATCTACCAGTTGGGCGGTACCTTGCTGTAGCAAGTTCAGGAGGGTTTCCAACTTGGATTTAGTCTCTGCCGATATTGTTCCCAGTGCAAGGGAAGAACTTGTCTCCTCTCCATCGTCGTCAGAAATGTCAATGGCAAAGGAAAATAGGCTGTTCGGGGAATCTTGTTCCTGAGAGAGAGAAAAGGAGATCAGTTAGGGGTAAGTATGAGTATTGTAAAATCAGCTAGGTTGATTGGTTTACCTGGTTCAAGGCAATTTCCTGTGCTTGACTGGAGGAAGCAACCTGGAGTATGTCGTGTGGGGGATCGGCTGAGCTTGCCGATGGGATATCCTCTGTGACTTCATCGGTGGTGGGCTCTTGAGGTATGATGACCGATGACATTGGGGCAGATGTAGGGATCGGCATAGACCTTTGTCATTTTGGCTGTGCTTCAGTATCTGTTAAAGCTTTGCGCTTTGCTTGGGCATCGGCAACGATTGGCTGGGGGGCATCGACACTTGTTGGTTGTGAAGCTTGGACATCTGGTACGTTTGCCGATGTACCCAATTGTTGCTGCAAAACAAGTGTAAGATATGATATTTAACAGATAAAATGTAAAGTCAAGAAGCTACCTCTGAAGGTTCATCGAAAGAAGTGGTGCTTGATATCGGCGGAATTGCCGATGACGATCCAGTAGCAGCTCTTACCCCCTGATGATTAAGGTTAATACAGTTTGTGATCGGCATAAGTGAAAATAAACAAGGTTGTTACCTTAAATGCTTTGACCAAGGTTGTAGCAGCGGCCGATGGAGTAGCCCTGGATGTAGTCAATTTGGACTTAGAAGTGATGGTCTTGGTACGAATCTTCTGGTGGGTCAAAGCGGCTAAGGTGGGAGCGTTGTAGCCGATCGGCGATGTTGGGGAAACAGGCCAGAGATTGAAGGGTTTCCCACTTTTGCTCACCGATGGTGCTGGGTTGTTAACCTGTTACAAGAGAATCAGTTACTGATATATGAAGGGAAAAGCAGAAGGGAGTTAAAGGAAACTTACCGCGTCGTCAGGGATGGCATATTCAGGGTCGATCATGTGCCGATATGTGTGAGCAGAAGTTGTGAACAGTTGTTCTTTCCACTCTCGCCACCATTGCTTATATGACTCGGTGATGAAAGATATTGGTGTCCAGGTGGATATATCAACATCTGTAGTATCGGCATCGGGGGAGAGTTGTACTACCTTGTTCCAATCTGTTCCGCAGGTGATTGTTTCCCTGGGTTTGATCACATTGGCAAAGCAGAGTTTGATTGGCAGTTGCCCAAAAGCCAATTGGCGGGATACTGCCGATGGGTTATAAAATTCATATGTAATGTTGGTGTTTTTCCCGCTGCCGAATGTGTTTACTGGAATTGCCCTGGGAGTGATGATAGCCATCATGAGCTCATTATCTTGATTCAGAGTGTCATCGGCAAAGTTGAAAAGAAGGGGGAATCTGTTTTCTTCGTCAATATAAGGCACCCAGGCCCTATGATCACGAGAAAGACCATTGTAGAAGCTTTGAAAGAATCTGCCGATTTGGTCTTCGTTGGCTTCTGTTCCAGGAAGGACAATTATGGCTTCACCAAAATTGAGGGGTGAGCGTGTTGCCGATTCATCATCCCTAAGCACGTAGTCTTCAGCAATTTCTCGTGGGAATTGTTGAGCAAAAAAGTCCCATTGCAAACGTTTGTGCATATGGGCATTCAGCCACATGTTGATAAACCACCACGGGCCTCCCAGGTTGCCGATGGGTTCGCCAAGCAAAAGTTTCTGAGACACTTGATGAAGAAGATGATAAGTGGAGCTCAGAAGGTATCGGCCAAGAGGAAACCTTACGCCATTAGTCAAAAGTTCAGCTGCAGGGAGGAAGGCGTTGGTTGGTCCTACTGATCGACCACAGAAGATAAATTTTTCTAACCACATATTCAGGAATGTGGCATGTTCCCTCTGGCTAAGTGTCCCGATTTTCTGGTATTCTTGAATATATCCTGTCCAACCGCCGATGTTACGGGTATTCACCCTATATTCAGACTTTCTACCATAGATGGAGCCTTCATCGGCAGTTGAGATGTCCAAGCCAGTAAGCATGTGGATATCGGCAAGGGTAGGGGTAGCTGGGCCATGTCCAAACATAAAAGTATTGGTCGTGTCTGACCAAAAATAAGCAGCTGCAATTATCATTGATTCATTTTTCTGCATATCGGCAATAGAGAGCCTAATGCATTGGTCTAACCTTCGTTCTGCCCAGTATACTTGCATCGATCTATTAACCCTCAAGTACCAATCTTTCCACCCTTTGGTGGTTTTGGGCCAAGATCGGAATGTGTCTTTCCACAAATTCAGAGAGAAATTTTGGGCTCTAAAGGGGATTCTGTTAACCTCTGCATTGATCAGATCGGTTGGATCTGGGTTACCCATTGGTCCAAGGCATTGGACGTGCGGCTGATCGGTTGGGATAACTAATTTGTTGCGCAGTTCCTAAGGTTATGGAATCCAGAAGACAGAAGAAAGGAAAAATCACCAACTGAATGAATTTGCAAAAAGATCAAAGTAAAAGGTAATGGAAGTGGAGCGAACCACGGGGACGTCGAAGTTGATGGCCATTGTCTTGAGGAAGGTGGAGGTACGAGCCAGAAACTTGAAGTTAGCGCCGGAGAAGGGTTCTTGTTGGTTGAGGTCGCGCGGTTGTTCGTCGGAGTCGCCGCTGGAGAGAGAGAATGCCAAGGATTGGAGGCTGAAGGTAGAAAATGAGGGTTCCGGAGAAATCTATTTATAAGCCGCCCAGAATAAGGGTATTTTGGACTTATCTCTATGTCGCGCGCATATAGGTCAAGGCGGTTCAGAGGGATATGGTAACTGTTCGCGCGATAATCAGGGGATTGTACAGATGAGTTGATGACAAGTAATCATGACTTGGAGGGGATATCGATACATGATATTTTAATTCTGAAAATGGCAGCATTATCATGTTAAGATCTTGCCGATGGGTTATTGTTTCGGTATCTTAACCATAATCAAGGCAAGAGTGGTTGGCGATTGTGCGATATTTACTGAAGTGCGTGAATCAAGATTAGATTTGATTGGATTTGATAACGAATCAAGTTTTGGCTTGGAGAATGAGTTACGGTAATCGGGCAAAGGCAAGCGTTATCTGGAGTAAATTTCGGAGCATTAATGGTTTTATACTCCGAAATTGGGGGGCATGTGTTGACACCGTTTTTTGCACGTGTCAAAATAATCGGAGTGGACTAATCGGCAAGGGGAAAGTTATTGAATACTTTGATAGCCGATGAAAGCCAGTTTGTAAAGATGGTTGCCGATAGCTGGTGATGGTCGATGGAAAGGTTGATTTGGACTCGGGCGTTGCCGATGAGGTTGGAGGTGTTATTGTCGATGCCGATGAAGGGAGGCTTGAGGACTACTGCCGATGAAACATGGAGTATGCCGATGAAGGAAGGCTTGAAGACTACTGCCGATGAAACAGGGAGTATGCCGATGAAGGAAGACTTGAAGACTACTGCCGATGAAATAGGGAGTATGCCGATGGGAAGGAGGACGGTGAGATTTCCATCGTAATTGAGGCGGACAGGGAAATAGATAGGAGTTGATTTCCTTTTCTATATTTGTTAGGGTATGATTCATGTAAGAGTCACGTGTTTCCTTAGATATGGGATTAGTGTCCTAGTTGTGTTTGGTTGTGTCTCTTTAGATCAGGGTATAAATATGGAGTAAGGGGCAATGTAATAGATATATCAATCAATATCAAAACCAATTTTTACTCCTATTTGCATCTACTTACTTTTCGGCGACTTCGTCAATTTGCATATTTTTCCTTTTTTACGAGTTCTCATTGATTCGGCGAGCTGCATCATTTCAGTGCGATCTTTGGCGATTCTCGAGTTCCGCGTGAGCACCTCTTGGCCGTGACTTCCGGGCGTATCGCTGTTGTCAGGACCAAAGTGTTCGTATCTTCATCCTTGTCGATTAGCAGGTCAAATCGACTGGCACGCTTTGGATATCGATTCGGGTATTAGCCCTTTGTGTTTGCAGATCCACTTTTGCATCAACAAGTACCATGAGACGCATCACAAAATAGCAAGCAAGACAAGCATAGTTTACACTAACACACTTAAGTACTTCGCGATGCTTAACTTAAACATCACACAATCTATCATGCTAAGATGGCAAAGGAGATGACAACACCAAGCATGACACAAGTTTTTCCCAAGATCTCAGGTGCTCTAACTCAGTCATCATTCAAAGTATACGTCACACTTAACAATATACAAGCAAACACTATAATTGGAATCTGCCAATTTCTGGACATGCAAACAGCAGCTACAAGATTTAGCTATAACTGGAGTTACACAAATCCAAATGACTTGCAAGAAGACATTATGGAAAGATTATGAAATTTTCTACAATTAATCTTTAATCATCTTAGCATGATTCTCAAGTTAACTAAGTCAAATAAACCCATTTACAGAAACTGGTCCACAATTGACAGAAAGCAGCCATTTCTGAAACCCAGCTTTAAACAGGCATAACTCACAAACCACAAGGCCAAATACCACCAAATTTTAACAGAAGCTAGATACATGAATTATCTACAACTTTGTTATTCTCATATTAAGATGATTTTACAGTTAGAAGGGTCAACTAATGCAATAATTGCATCTCTGTCCAAAACATAGACAGAAACTGAAATGCCACTTTAAACAGCTATAAATGGAGTTATACATGTACTATAAATGTGATTCTAGACTTTTTAGAAATCTTAGCAAATTATAAACAACTTTGTTGTAAACACCTAAAGCTAATTATACTATTAAGAAGGCCCCACAATAAGAACAAGGAAACCCTCTCTGGGTTTGAGCAGAAACAGCCACAGAGATTTAAGCAAGTATAACTCAAGATCTACTTAACCAAAAATCATGATATTTAACTTTTTGGAAAGCTTAAGAAAATTACTACAACTCATGTATTTTCACCAAGTCATGATTCATAACTTAACTGAGCCAATTAATTCAAACATGCAGAACTATTCAGAGTAGAAGCAAAGCAATACAGGGCATTTGTTATTTTTATAATTCTTAAACTATAAATCCTAAACTCCTGAAATTTTTACCAGACAAGAACAATCACCTTAGTAGCACTCCACAAAAAGTTCACATTTATTTGAGCATAAAAACTGCATTTATGAAAAAGACAATTAAGACTAGCATTCAAACCCTAACCTGCATAAATCTATTTTTACGGCAGAAACTTTAAACTCAAGAATGCCATATTATAGATCTAGTGCATAGACAATTTCAAAAGGATTCCAAAAAGTCCTTATTTACTATTTTACGATGTTTCTACAAATTACTATGAATTTTCAAAGTGGAGCATTCAAATCTGCCAAAATCAAAAGAAAAGGAATATAAATCTTGCACTGGGGTCCCTGCAGAAAACATATATTAAATATGAACAAATGAATCCTTTCTGGCACTATTCACAAGAGTCATTGTCTATTCACTTAACCCCCTGGAGAACATCATATTCATGCGCGTGGTCCTTCTTCTTCCTCACTTGGCCGGAACAGAGCAGCGTCGTCGGCGCTCGTGATTCAGGCGACTGTGGTCGTCGTCGGCGTCGGATAAGTTGCAGGGGAGCTCCCACGGGCCTGCACACCCATGTGTGGCCACTCAGTTAGGCCGGAGGCAGGCCATGTTGGCCTGGCCACGCACACACACGTCCGCGGCGGTCATGGCACCGGTGGCAGCGCGCCACGGCGGTGAAGAAGGGCCGGGGAGGGACTCGAGAGGCCAAGGAGAGGGTGGCGGAGCTGGTGGTGCACGCGGATGGACACGAGGAAGCTCAGGGCGGTGGAGATGCGGTGTGGCGAGCTCGGCCAGCCGGCCATGGCGGACGCGGCCGTGCTCAGCGCACGCGAGCATGGCACCAAGAGCGAGAGAGCGCCGGGGGAGGGCAGAGGGAGTGAGGGCGAGCACGTTGGGATTCGATGCTTACTCAAGTAGGGCACCTGGGTGCAGCAGTTAGGCAGGCACATGCGTCGGCATGGTGGGGCGCGCTCGGCGGCATGGTTGCCACGAAGTCAATTCATCGAGTACGTGGCGTGCGTTGCTGTGCCCGACTTGGAGTCCGTTTTTAGCATATTCGGTGCAGATTCGGACCTTGGCGCCTATAGAAAAGTTGCTGTCCTCAAAATGCTCTTCTACTTGTACTAAGGAAGCAAGACCATTAGAGCTATGGATTAGTAGGTAATTAAGCTCTAAATTAACAGTGTCAGTGTGTTGACAGCGATGAACAAAAGCCCAAATTGATGCTCAAAACGAAGTCCAACGAGTGCCATCTTTATACATGCTCATCTCGATCATGTGCACTCCAACTTTTATCTTTTGACCAAGTCGAGTTGCTTAACGAATTTTGGAGAACGCGGAATGCCAACATCGTTGCTTAGCGAAACTCCAGACTTAGAATAATTCTAAGTGCTGAAGACTACAGCAGAATCAATCTTGTGACCTCTATTTGACTTATTTCCAAGCTGATCTAGATCTTAGTGCAAAAACAAAGTTTCTTCTACATAATATGAACTACAACTTTTATTTAAGGTCCAACATCAAATCTTGTATAGAACCTATAGTTCTACTTTGACCAAAGTAGGATCACGATAAAGCTTAGATTATCCTTTTTGATCCATTGGAGCATTTTCTTGGCATTTTCCCAACATGAACCTTTCATGACTTTTGTTATAGAGTTCATCTAGAGTCATTTGGGCATGGTTGCAAGATTTGGTTGATGGCCAAGGATTCCATTCACTTTATAAAATAATTCAAGTAAGGACATAACTCGTCATTTCATGTGACTTCTTGATTCCAAGCTTCACGAAACTTTTCCATGGATCAATATAGATGGGTATTGATGTGAGACACATGAAGATATTCCAATAACACCAGCCAAGCATATATCTTGAAAAGGGCCTATATGTAAAGTAAGGGTGCAATATCCAAGTGAAGGTTGGGGCTTATTTCCATAGGTTTGACCTTGACATCTTCATCATTACTTAATATGCCATGTTTGAGCTCAAACCCATTGCTTAACCAGTGGTAAACACCTGGGGTGTTACACTCATCCTCTCATTGAAGGGATTCATTCCATCGGTGCTCAAGCCAAACCGTACATTCCTTGGGTCATCGCTGAAGTCTTTGTGCTTCTCGTCAAACCTTTGCCACAGACTATAATCAGCCGGGTGTGCAATCTTATCATCATCCACCTTGCAGTCATCATCCCACCATATCTTGAGTGTGGCTTCTTTAGGGTTTAGAAAGATACGTCTCAAGCGGTCGGTTACTGGCAGGTACCATGTTACCAAGGTTGGAATTCTTCTCTACTTTGCATCGTTGCCTAATGGAGTGTCCTCTGGGGGCTAAGATTCTTGTACCACCTTTTTTGTACCCTTCTTATTCCTCTTTTTCCCCATAGAGGCTTCGTCCCCACCATAAAGGTCATTGTTCTTGTACCGGCTGGCCCCACACCGGGGACATTTATCCAGTGACTTGAACGTTTTGCCACAAAAACTATATAGTGGTTGGGGCATGCATAGATTTTTCCAACCCCCATTGTTAATGGACTTATGACCTTCTTCGCTTGGTATGTGTTGGCGGGAACTGAGTTTGGTTGTGGCAGCACCCATGATAGGAAATGCAATAGATCATTAAAACTATAGTCTGACTAGCCGTACTTAGCCTTTAGGATGAGCAGCTCAAGCACAAAACATAGCAATGTCCAATGTGTCAGACAACCCTTTTCAACACCATACACAGTCTCCTTCGATGCTTTTGTCACCCTTTCCAAATTTTCTAGACCTTTTGGACTATTTAGTAAAATCTCTGATCCAAGGGCTCGAATCATGTCCTCCAAATCATCTTCATCCCCGACACGTGCTCCACCATCATTATTGGCACCACCTTCGTTGTTACCATCCCAACCACCAGCATCACCACCTTGTTCATTGCCAAACTCAA
The DNA here is from genome assembly GCF_019320115.1 of Miscanthus floridulus. Classification (NCBI taxonomy): domain Eukaryota; kingdom Viridiplantae; phylum Streptophyta; class Magnoliopsida; order Poales; family Poaceae; genus Miscanthus; species Miscanthus floridulus. Next base: position 41,281,772 of record NC_089585.1, read on the forward strand.
AATCCATTCGTGCATCAAGCTCTGCTGAATATTGGGACAAGGATTCTATGGTTTCATTGTCGTATTCCTCCTCATCCTTGTCGTTAACAATAACCATTTCACCATGATGAATCCACATTGTGTAGTCCTCAACAAGTCCTCACATAATCAAATGTGATCTGATGATTGTCGATATGGGACCCACAGGATACCCCACAAAAGAGAGAGAAGATCTAGTCTAACTAGGATTCTTCCCTTGTAATCCTAGTAGTAGTACTATTTAGTAATCCTACTAGTAACTCTCATTATAAACCGACTAGGACTCTGGCCTCCTGACTATATAAAGGAGGGCAGGGCTCCTGGACGGGCGGATGACAATTGTACAACACAACATATCACAATCAATCCAACATAAAGGCTAACACCGACTGGACGTAGGGTTATTACTCGATCTACGATCGAGGGCCTTAACCAAGATAAATCGACTATCTCTTGCGTTAACCGTTGAGTTCTGCATACGCCGAAGCTCGAACATACTGTCCCAGGGACCCCCGTGGTAGGCTATCGGTGGTAAAACATCGACAGCTGGCCCGCCAGGTAGGGGGCTTCGGCGACTTTGCATCCGAGAGCTCGATGGACCTCGATAACATGATCTTCACGACAGGATCAACTTTCATCTTTGGCTCATGGATCTGCAAGGTGGACAACTACGGCAAGCTTCAAAGCCGTCTCCTCGAAGATCCGGATCATCATGAAGAAATTCCTATTTCGACAACTACGACGGATCAGCTCACCAGAAGATTCACGCAGCTCATAATATCCGATTCAAATAAGATTTCATGGCTACACGCATCCGACTCGAATTCAAGCTCCGTGTCCAAGGTGAAGTCTAACTCGAGTGCTTTCAAGAAACTGAGTTCTTTTTTGGTAGGATTCCAGATCACAACCCAAAACAACTCGGATTACCCTCAGAGTTCTTTCAAAAAGTCGAGTTCTTTTCCATTTGGGCTCGACAACACGGCAAAATCCTATTAGGGACAGTTCGAAAGGTCTTTCAATCCAATGCTTGGGATACCACTGACAGGAGCCCAGGAGGGTCTCGTGCTAACGATAACATCACAAGACTGTATCATCCACTGGCCAGGTTCCATTCCTGAAGATAGCGGAACCCAACTAGTCGGCACAACAACAATAGCTATTCTACCTTACCAAGAAGGAGACTCGATCTGCGACATCGAGGCATCTACTGAAGTCATCAGTGACTCTGACAGTATGAAAACTAACATCAATAACAGAATGGCTCACACACAGGAAGTACTCATGGTTCGACGTCCTCGGTCACCATTAAACCCCCTAGAAGCACCTGATGTTAGGTCATCAGATGAATCAGAATCCAACATATCACCCTTTGCCCAGGGCTACGATGGAGAAACTGAGAGTCAGAGACAGGCTAGAGAAAGGAAAAACAAGTTGAAGCAAGGGCGCCAACACCGCGCTAGGCAGCGCAGAGAAGCCTGGATCAGATACGAGTCAGATTTGGCTGAATATGACAAAAGAAAATCACAACAAGAAGCAGAAGAAAGACGCACGGTGAATACACCTTACGATAAGATTCGAGAAGCATTAGAAGAACTCAGGGCAACTTCACATCACAGAGAGAAGTACGAACAGCTCCAGGACTTGCTCCGGTCGACGATTCCAAGAACGCATGAAGAGAGAGCCCAATCAAGACTACCCACCAGATCAACAACCCGCAGGCAAGAAGATCAAAATCAAAGGAAGTCTGCTTTCGAAAGACTTGGGCCAGGTGGAAGCCATAACAGAGAAAGTAGGAAGGAACATAATCAAGGCCACCAATTTGAACAACTAAGGAAGACCAGGAGTAGGGTGCCTACCCAGACAGCCTTGTAGACTTATTCCCATCAAAACAACACTTGGCTAGAAGAAGGTGCCAAATCCGAATTCAAAGAAGCCAGAACGCACAACAGATTCCCCTGTTTCATGAACAGGTTGGCATCAGTACGATTACCTCACAAATTCAAACCGTCTAACCACTCCAAGTATGATGGCAAAACCGAACCAAGGCAATGGCTCAGAATATATTCACAATCAATTGAACTAGCCGGAGGAGACGACGATATCAAAACTCTGTTCTTTCCCATGGCACTAGAAACTATGCCCCTCCAATGGTTCGACAAGTTAAATCTAGGATCTATTAGAAATTGGGAGGACTTGCAAAGAGCTTTTTATAAAATTTCATAGGAATCATTACACATCCAATCACTCATGCAAAACTTAAAGGACTCAAGCAAAAGGGAGGCGAAAGTCTCAGAAATTACTATCGATGATTCGGTGAACTACGGGCTCAAGTGCATGACATCACCGAACGAGAAGTAATTGAAGCTTTCTCTCACGAAATCATGGCTAGGTGGCAATTTCAAGATTTCTACAAAGAAAATCCAAGAAACAATGAAGAATTCAGGCGAACAGTGGAAAAGATGATTACTGCAGAAGAAAAAACACGAGAGAGGTTTCCGGATAGAAGCAACCAGGACAACCCGGACAAGCAAAATCATCGAAATAGCAGACATCAAGAAAGAAAACATAGACCAGACAATACCGTGGCAATGGCCAACAAATCAAAGAAGTTTTCCAAACCCAGAAGATATGATGACATTAAAAACATACGTTGCCCATTGCACCCTAATGGGAGGCACACCATCGGAAATTGTTACACTTTCAATGATCGATACACAAGAAAAGATAGTAAGGAGAACACCAAAGAGGACAATCAGAAAAAAGACGAAGACAACCACTGAGGACAAAGGATTCCAAAAACCCAGGGGAACGGTAGCAGTGATCTTCTCAGGGGCTCCAGATTGCAGAAGCAAACATCAAGAAAAACTAGCACTACGGACTATCATGACAGCAGAACCGGCTACACCAAGATATCTCAATTGGTCACAGTATCCTATCCAATTTACCAGAGAAGACCAATGGACTAGCGTGGGAAACGCAGGCCACTATCCACTGGTTCTAGATCCAACTATTGCTGGTATGACTGTCACCAAAGTATTAATCGACAGGGGGAGCCAGGACTCAACATCATCTTTTTCGGAAACACTAAGGAATATGGGACTACAACTCGCCGGGATGATCACACCAACAAGCACACCTTTTTACGGAATAGTACCCGGCAAAGCAGCCATGCCGCTCGGACAAATTACTCTACTAGTCACTTTTGGAACACCCTCAAACTACCATATGGAATTCATCAAATTTGAGGTGGCGGACTTTGAGTCATCATACCACTGCGATTCTTGGACGACCGGCACTAGCAAAATTCATGGCGATACCGCATTACCCGTATTTGCTGCTCAAGATGCCAGGACCTAATGGAGTACTTTCCCTTCGAAGTGACTTGAAACACGCCTTTGACTGCGATGTTCAAGCAATCTAGATTGCAGCCAGAGCACAAGATGACCAAAGTAGAAAAGAAATAGCCACAATTGCTGCAGAGATAAGCCAAGAAGAATTAGAAATACCGGCTAAAAAGCCCAGCATCATCACGCCACCAAAAGAAGCCTGACGTCAAGCAGATCGACCTAGGGTACTGGTGATACCTCCAAGACAGCAACTATCAGTGCTCACCTCTCGGCAAAATAGGAACTCGCGCTCACCAACTTTCTTCGGGACAACAAAGATATCTTCGCTTGGAAGCCGGCCGACATGCCAGGTGTCCCAAGAGAGTTGGCTGAGCACAGAATTGATGTTAATGAAAGCTCCAAGCCTATAAAGCAACGGCTACGACGATTCTCACCCGACAAAAAGGCAGCGATTAAAAAGGAAATCACAAAACTGATGGCAGCCGGATTCATCAGAGAAATCCTTCATCCAGACTGGCTAGCAAACCTGGTCCTTGTGCAGAAGAAGAACACAGACGAGTGGCGTATGTGCGTCGACTACACAGATCTCAACAAACATTGCCCAAAAGATCCGTTCGGGCTACCACGCATTGACCAGATAGTCGACTCAACAGCAGGGTCTGCACTATTATCCTTTCTCGATTGCTATTCAGGGTATCACCAGATCGCATTAAAAGAACAAGACCAGAGCAAGACATCTTTCATTACTCCGTTCGGTGCTTACTGTTACAAGACCATGTCGTTTGGACTAAAGAACGCCGGCGCCACATACCAAAGAGCTATCCAAACTTGCCTTGGGGATCAAATCGGTGAAAATGTGGAGGCATACGTGGATGATGTAGTGGTGAAAACGAAGAACCCAGACACTATGATTGAAGATTTAAAGCAAACATTCGAAAACTTGAAGAGATGGAGATGGAAGTTGAACCCAAATAAATGTGTATTCGGAGTTCCTTCAGGACAACTACTCGGATTTTTGGTCAGTCAGCGCGGGATTGAAGCCAGCACCAAGCAAATTCGAGCTATAACAGAAATGGGCCCACCTAGAAGTATCAAAGATGTGCAGAAACTAACAGGATGCATGGCGGCCCTCAACCATTTCATATCAAGACTCGATGAAAAGGGGTTACCTTTCTTTAAACTACTAAAGAAGATAGACAAGTTTGAGTGGACAAAGGAGGCCGACGAAGCCTTCAAGAAACTTAAGGCATACCTCACATCCTCACCAATTCTCACACCCCCAAGGAAAGACGAAGACATGATGTTATACATTGCGGCGACTACTGCTGTGGTCAGCACGGCAATAGTCGTAGAAAGAGAAGAAGAAGAACGCGTGTATAAAGTACAACGACCCGTATACTACATCAGTGAAGTATTATCTGAATCAAAAATACGGTACCCGCATGTACAAAAACTACTCTATGCCCTATTGATCACTTCACGCAAGCTTCGCCTACTATTTTGAAAGCCACCAGATCACAGTAGTGACAGACTTCCCGCTCGGAGACATCTTACACAACAGAGATGCGACGGGACGCATATCAAAGTGGGCAGTCGAACTCGAAGCTCTTAACATCAATTTCACCCCACGGAAAGCAATCAAATCTCAAGCCCTTGCCGATTTTGTGGCCGAGTGGACAGAGATTCAACAGCCTTTATCAGATACAATCCTTGACCACTAGAAGATGTACTTTGATGGGTCACTCAAACTAGGCGGAGCCGGTGCAGGCGTCCTCCTCATTTCTCCAGAAGGAAAACAACTCAAGTACGTCCTTCAGATATTATGGCAAGCTACAAATAACGAAGCAGAATATGAAGCCCTCATCCACGGGCTACGAGTGGCAATTACCCTCGGAATAAAAAGATTACTCGTATACGGCGATTCAGCAGTAGTCATCAACCAAGTCAACAAAGATTGGGATTGCACCAAAGAAAACATGGGTGCTTACTAGTGCTAAAATACGGAAACTTGAAAAACATTTCCAAGGATTAGAAATTTTACACGTCCTGCGCGATTCCAACATTGCAGCAGATGTCCTTGCCAAGCTCGGATCAGACAGAGCGAAGGTTCCACCCGGCGTATTCATAGAAGAGCTATCAGTTCCCTCTATCAAACAACCCGGATGAAACAACCCATGAAATTCAGGCTAAAGGCGTTCAGATCTTGGTAATCAACACTTCATGGAGCCAAGTTTTCATTGACTATATCAAAGAAAATAAATTGCCAGCAGATAAAGCAGAAGCCACCCAAGTTGTTCAGCAGAAGCAAAAACTACGTTCTAGTAGGAGATAGACTTTATAGAAGAGCAGCATCATCAGGAGTACTCCTAAAATGTGTCTCATTTGAAGAAGGCAAAGAGATCCTAGATGAAATACACTTAGGTTGCTGTGGAAATCATGCCGCCTCAAGGACACTGGTTGGCAAAGCATTTCGCACCAGATTCTACTGGCCAACCGCTTTGAAAGACGTAGAAGAACTTGTCAGAAAATGCAAAGGTTGCCAAATGTTTGCAAGACAAGCCCATGTACCAGCTCACAATCTTATCTGCATCCCACCCACTTGGCCTTTTTCCTGCTGGGGGCTAGATCAAGTAGGACCCCTGAAGAAAGCAAAAGGCGGCTTCGAGTACATCTTTGTAGCAATCGACAAGTTCACCAAGTGGATTGAATACAAACCACTCACGAAGTACAGCGCAACCAAAGCAGTCGAGTTCATCCAAGACATTACGCACCGCTTCGGCATGCCCAATCGAATCATCACAGATCTAGGCTCCCCCTTCACAGCTACTAGAATTCAAAAGCTAGGCACAAGACTGTGGTTTCAGTATAGACTATGCGTCTGTTGCACATCCAGAAGCCAACGGACAAGTAGAAAGGGCTAATGGACTCATACTAGCCGGATTAAAACCAAGGTTATACGAAGAACTAGTGGACTATGGGTCCAAATGGATTGAAGAATTACCAAAAGTAGTATGGGGCCTACGAACTCAAATAAGCAGAGCAACAGGCTACTCACCCTTCTTCCTAGTTTATGGGTCAGAGGCCGTACTGCCTGCCGACTTGATCTGGACATCACCAAAGATAGAACAATACGATGAAGGAGAAGCAGAACACACAAGAAGATTAGAACTCGACAGCTCAGAAGAAGTCAGAATAAACGCTACCCTCCAATCAGCCAGATACCTACAAGGTTTAAGACGACACTACAACAAGAGTACCCATCCTCGATCATTACAAGTCAGAGACTTAGTGCTAAGAAGGATACAAAAGACTGACGGACTGACATAAGCTGCTCAGTCCATGGGAAGGTCCGTTCATTGTCACAAAAGTCACCGGACCAGGCACATACAAGTTAATAACCGAAGATGGAAGAGAAGTCAGCAATACATGGCACATCAGCCAGCTAAGAAGATTCTACGCGTAAAAACAACTCAAGAAAAACAGATATGCAAGCCACAAGGAACCAACGTTCACAATCGACAAAGGACAAATATTCTTTGACAACATATGTATTAGTTTATATTCATGATCAATAAAGATGATATTCATCCACAGCATGTCTTGTCATGACTTTCAACGAGTTGTTTTCACGAAACAAAAAGCAAAATGGCTGAAAACATGCCTGAGCATCCCGGCCAAGAGCAAAATAGCTGAAAACACAGCTTGAGCCCGCCGATGAGGGTAGCTAAAAGCTAACACCCGAAACAAAAAGCAAAATGGCTGAAAACATGCCTGAGCATCCCGGCCGAGAGCAAAATAGCTGAAAAGACGCTTGAGCCCGCCGATGAGGGTAGCTAAAAGCTAACACCCGAAACAAAAAGCAAAATGGCTGAAAACATGCCTAAGCATCCCGGACCGAGAGCAAAATAGCTGAAAAGACGCTTGAGCCCGCCGATGAGGGTAGCTAAAAGCTAACACCCGAAACAAAAAGAAAAATGGCTGAAAACATGCCTGAGCCATCCCGGCCGAGAGCAAAATAGCTGAAAACACGCTTGAGCCCGCCGATGAGGGTAGCTAAAAGCTAACACCCGAAAACAAAAAGCAAAATGGCTAAAAACATGCCTGAGCATCCCTGACCGAGAGCAAAATAGCTGAAAAGACGCTTGAGCTCGCCGATGAGGGTAGCTAAAAGCTAACACCCAAAACAAAAAGCAAAATGGCGGAAAACATGCCTGAGCATCCCAGCCGAGAGCAAAATAGCTGAAAAGACGCTTGAGCACACCGAATGAGGGTAGCTAAAAGCTAACACCTAAAACTAGTCGACCGAAATTGAGCTTCAAAAGACCCTCCAGCTCTTCATTCCAAAAGCAAGAGGCTCTGGGGGCTACATCCAGATAGGAATACTTTTTCCTCAGAAAAGCACAAGCGCCACTCAAGAAAGCATTCGGATGCCGAAGTTCGTCAAGGCAACATTCTATGCCGAGTCATTTTTACATAGCGCGGACGAAAGGTTGTCAACACAAAGATTTACATCTAACAAGTCATAGCATGGACAAAGCACTCGACGGATCACAAAAGAGGAAGAAAAGAAAAGTACTCGACAAATCGAGGGGTTTCATCAGGATAACGCACAGAGTTGTTTGCGGAGCAGAGACGAAAATGGGACAAAGTACTCAGCAAGTCAAGTAACTTCGACCACACCCAGGCAAAGAATACATCAACGAAAATGAAGAATCTTCATTTAAGGAGGAGTGTAATATTACAAGAGGCTGGCCAATTGAATCAGGCATTGTCATCAGGAAGGGAAATATCAATATTAAGACTGTCTACAACCCTACTGGCTAAATCTTTGACTTCAGGCTCCATCCTCTCAACGGCGTCAAGGTATTCTTGACTATCAGCTTCCTCCGCTATCTTGGACAGAGGCACCTCTGGAGCAAGAACCCGGACCTGGGCCAGCACATTCTTGGTACATACTTGAGTGCACTTCTTCGTGAACTCTTGAAAACAAGCCAGAATCCGAGGAATGAACTGAGCCCAAGATTGCTCGTCATCCGCTGGAGTCCGGAGAACATCAGCTACTGAACGGAAAGATTTCCACAAAATGTTCCAATTTTCAGTAGCCGTCGCCAGCTTCCCGGACAAGCCTTCAATAGTTTTTTGGGCCTGCACAAGATCTCTGTCAGCTCCACGCCTAATCAGCTTAGCAAGGGCGAGTTCTTCCTCAGCATGAGTAATTACCTCCTCAGCCTTGTTATGACTAGAGCGGACAAGAGCCTTCATTTCATCGATACTCTCTGAGAGCTTCTGCTTCTCAACTCGGAGAACTAGACAAGACATCGAAGAACAAGTCAGCAAAAAAAGAAGTCAAAATACAAGAAGAAACAAGCAGAACCCGCGACACCTTTGCATTCATTCTTCGCAGACTCCACCGCGGCATCTCTCTGCTTCTCTGTCTCCACTACCCGGGCACGAAGGGTCTTCTCCTCCTTTTGGTGCATTTGACACTCTGTCTCCAACTCAGCCTGGAGGAGGTCAAGATCGGCTTTCAGAGCGTCCACCTCAGAAGACAACTTTCTCTCATTTTATGATGAGAAAAAGAAGCCAGAATGATCACGAGAGAAAGACTGAGCAAAAAGAGACAAAGAGAAACAAGGCGTAAGGACAGAAGAAAAACGAGCATGCAAAAGAGGAGTGGTAGTAAAACTTACCTGGAGCATTTCACCAAAAGAAGTCACAAGGGTCGATAAGCTCCCCCAGGCTGCAGTCAGCTCCGATAACCGATGGGTGGCATCGAACTGTTGCACCACGTCACCGGAAAAAGAGGGACCGCCGAAAGCAAGAGAAGGGGAAGGAGAGGCCAGCTGGGGCGAAGAAGGAACGACCAAAGCAACCTCCAGGGAAGCCGGAGCCAAACCCTCAGAAGGACCCAGCGCGACGGCCACAGTCACCTCCGGAGCGGCCAAGTCTGCAACTTCGCCAGGTAGCTCCAAGGCCCCCGCAGCAACTTCATCAACAATATGTTATGAGTCCTGAGGCTCGGAACTCGTTGGCATGGCGGGAGGCAGAGAAGAAGTCAATGAAGAAACGAGAGAAGACGAAACACTGAAAATTGATAAAAGGAAGCACCGATAAGAACCAGAAGAAGGAAGATAGAAGCCAAAAAGATAAAGCCAGAATCTACTCACCCAACCACTTTCTTCTTCGCGAAGCCAAAAGAAGGCCTCGTAGGGGGAACCACGACGGCGAAAATGTCCCCGCCACCCGGCGACGGGAGCGGGATAGCCGACAATGGAGCCGTGGAAGAAGCCAGGGCTGGAGCCATGGAAGAACTCCGCACTGGAGGAGCGGTAGAGCTCAGTACCGAGGCTACCAAAGAACTCAACACCAGAGCTTCAGAAGAAGTCGGCGCGGGAGCCTCGAAAGAACTCACACCCGACCTTCGATTACTTCAAAAAGTTCAAGACTAAAAGTCAAGACAAAGAAGAGAAATTCAATGCAACAGGAATATGAAAAACAACTCACCGCCGCATGATGAGGGGTACTTCATCATCCTCTTCTCCCTCAGCCAAGGAAACCAGAGCACCTGCTGAAAAAAAGAATAAAAAGTACTCGGTTCAAGAGAGAAACAGGAAAACAAAGGAACAAAGAGTATTAAATGTGCTCACCTAAGAGCATGCTAGCAACAACTGGAGTACCTGAGGGAGTACTTGGTTTGCAAGGCTTCTTGGAGACAGGCAGGCCAGATGAAGACCCATCCGTTCGCCCCCTCTTCGGGACACTACGAGGACCACGAGGGACTAGACGAGGAACATATTCTTCATATACATCCACAAATCCGGGAGAAACCCCAGGAAGGGCTGTAGAGGTTTGGGACTTACTAGTTGTAGAGGTTCCAGCAAGTTTATCCCTAGTCTCCGCCACGGCGGGGAGAACATCAAGAGGGATCGGGTCGACAAAGTTCTGCCCAAGCTCCTACGAAAAGGGATAAAACACCAAGACAAAGAAAAGCTTAGCAAAAATGGATGCAGCAAGAGTACATAAAGTACCCAAACAAAGAAATAGACAACTCACAGCTGGGGGCGGGTTGTTGGCAGAGAACTCGGAGACAGCAGGAGGAATGACGCTCACTCCTTTCAGCATCCTTCTGGAGACGCTCGAGTACCTCCTCACCGGTCAACTCAAGAGCTGGGACCATGCGTGAAGGATCCTCGGCCCTAGAATACTCGAAGCCAAGGTGCTCCCGCTCTTTCAAAGGCTAAACCCGACGACGAAGAAAGCTCGAAACAATACCGAAGCCGGTCAAACCCTGCTATTTTAGCATACTAATCCTATCAAGGAGTGGCTGGATCACTTGAATCTCAGCAGGTGACTCAAGTTTCTTCTCCCATCGGTCATTCACCACAGGACCAGATCCAGAATGGACGACAAGGGAAGGGATCAAATTGGTAGCGTAAAACCACTCGGCACGCCAATCTTTTATAGAATCGACCAGGTCATAGTCAAAGAACTTAATCTTGAGACTCTGGTGAAACTGAATCCCGCAACCGCCAAGAACGCTGGTTTCTTCGCGGCGGGGTTGAGGTTTCAGACGAAAGAAAAAGCGAAAAAGAGATAGAGAAGGAGGGATTCCAAGGAAAGCTTCACAAAGATGAATGAAAACAGAAAGATGGAGAACGGCATTAGGGGTTAGATGGTTCAGACTAACTCCAAAATAACCAAGAAACTGATGAAGGAAGGCAGAAGCAGGAAGGCAAAGTCCGGCGTGGACAAAGGAAACGAAGAGGACAATCTCACCAGGACCCGGAGCTGGAACCTGATGCTCGCTCGGAACTCTCCATTCAGCGATGCTTTGCTTTGGATCAAGCCGTCGCTGATGAGCTCGCGTAGCTGGTCTTCGCTTGTTATTGGAGCCGGCCAAACCTTCTGAGCAGCCCTCATGGCCACAAACTCCTAGTTTTCGATCAAAGAAAGGTATGACTCCTCGTCCACGAAGGTCGCCTCGGACTTGCTTGTGGTTTTCTTCTTTCCCATGAACTGGCGGAAGCAAAAAGGCACTAGGGAAGATGAAGCTAGGATGATGGTCCTCGGGTGACAGCGACAATGATGGCGGCGGATTTCTGAAAGCTAGGGTTTAAAGGCAAGAGCTGGGCAGCAAGGGAAAGGAAGATAAAAGGTCTTTAAATAGATTTTTTAGTAATAAAAACGGCCCACAAGGCCTGTTAAAACACAGTGTGAGGACGCAACGGTCCATTTACCGACGCAGCTAAAATGATGGAGGGCACAAATCCACACAATGGTATAAACCAATGGGCAGATTTCAGACTTATCCGTCCAACACCACGGCAGGGCTATCAGATCGCTACAAGAACAACTCATCGAACCAAGAAGAAAGAAAGGGCTACCTCACAAGGAACAAAGGAACCTGGTTATTTAAGAAAGAACTCGGTAATCTCATGAACGAACAGGGATCACAGCAGAAAAGTAAAAGACAACTCAGAAGACAAGATTCGTTCCATTACAAGCGGCTTCAAAAATAGAAGATTACAAATCTTACAAGACCCAATGAACTCGGTACCACGAAAAGCAAAGTAGCAAAGAGGAACACGGACACGGCTAGGCTCTGGAACGACTACGTGTCCCAAATTGCTACTCGGAAGGACAAACCACCATCAGCTACACTGTTTTCTTCAAAGGACGGACGCAGTGCATCCAAGGTGGAAATCGGCAGCACGGTAGGGCAACATGGAGCAGAGAAGGCCGGCGGGCATCTGTCTACCCAAGACCGATGTGATGCTGGATATGGTGTTGATCTGCACCGGACAGTCTCAAGATAGGCGAAGAGGATCAATCCAGAACTACCAGATGAAGGAACGAAGCCCACATCACAAGACTTCCTCCAACTACCGCCACATACATCCTGGCACAATGCTGTCGTGGGATTAGCCTACCTCTAATCCCTATCACAAGACTTCCTCCAACTATGACAAGACGCAAAGGAACTACAAAATATGCCCGGGGGCTGCTCTACTTTACAAACTACCATGTTCATGACCACAAAGGTTTAAACAGAATGTCTAATGGATGAAAACAAGCACTCCGAGACAGTATTTATAGATCAAAGGAGCGGCGCACATGGACTAGGAGTACCAACGAAATAAGCCTAACAAAGGACATAGTGAAAAAACAGGACTCAATAATGGATGACTCAGGCGAGAGGGAACAGTACTCGAAGACGAGCATATTCGGAAGAATATACCAGCACAGTACAACCCGTGAACAAAAGGCATTTACACTCAACCACCACCATACAACTACCTCTAACAACAGCAGACTATCAAAGAATACGCCAAGACCTCGCATCCGAGTTCTTCCTGAACAAAACAACAAGGATATACGCTCGGAGGCTGCATGCTGCGAAACTACTCGGATGATGGTTTAATCCAAGACTAAAGGACTGCTTCAAAAAGATGCCGCAAAACTACTCAAATGATGACATAACCCAACTCTCAGGAACTACTTCAGAACGTAAATTTTCAAACAACATAAAGACTCAAGACCCTCCAACTTTTTGTTCCAAATAGCAAGAGGCTCAGGGGCTACACTCAGTGAGTGCACTTTTTCTTTGAAAAAGCGCACGTCACCAAAAGACTTCCTCAACGCAGACCACTTCAAGACATTACGACAAAAAGAACCCAGAACGAGCCATATTCGAGTTCTTTTTTATAAAACTTCAACGAACAAATAGAGCAACTTGAAGACAAGATCCTCCAGCTACTTGTTCCAAATAGCAAGAGGCTCAAGGGCTACAACCAGATGGACATACTTTTTCTTCAAAAAAGCACTCACCACTCGAAGGTCTCAAGAAGTGCTACAAGGTTTTACTCCAGAAAGCACTCGGATGACATTTGTTACTACTCATCAATACCTAAAAGAGCAAAACGAGACTTTCAGAGCTCAACCATGAAGTGCTCGGGGGCTTGTCGATACGGGACCCACAGGATACCCCATAAAGGAGAGAGAAGATCTAGTCTAACTAGGATTCTCCCCTTGTAATCCTAGTAGTAGTACTATTCAGTAATCCTACTAGTAACTCTCATTATAAACTGACTAGGACTCTGGCCTCCTAACTATATAAAGGAGGGCAGGGCTCCTGGACGGGCGGACGACAATTGTACAACACAACATATCACAATCAATTCAACGCAAAGGCTAACACCGACTGGACGTAGGGTTATTACTCGATCTACGATCGAGGGCCTGAACCAGGATAAATCGACTGTCTCTTGCGTTAACCGTCGAGTTCTGCATACGCCGAAGCCCGAACATACTGTCCCGGGGACCCCCGTGGCAGGCTATCGGTGGTAAAACATCGACAATGATAGTCACATTTGTCCATGCTATACGGTTCTTGTAATCTTTATAGGGACAAATAATTGTATCCTTATTCTCTTTCAATGTCGTTGCATGCTTCTTTGCGGCTTCAATAAATTTATCCACCTCTTCATGGAAACCTGCTTTGAACCTTAATGAACCATACATCCAAGAGTTTGTGTACTCCATCTTTTACAACAACAACAAAACAAACATTAAAAGACTACTTATTTAGATATATATATAAAAATAAATCAAATTAATAATTACTTGAGAATAATTGTATATACTTCAGATATATATGAATATAAATCTAATATAGTTACATGAAGCATACAAACACACCATAGTAGAGGAAAATTAATTAATGGCCCATTTATCCATAATTAATTAAAATACATATTTATTGATTACAATAAACTAATTTTAAAGACAACAATTAGCAACAATTATACTTTACCCAATATCTTTCATACAAACCTTAGTCTAAATTTATAAAAACAAAATTAATAAAAAAACCAAACCCTAGATCTAGATCTACATGCACATGAAACATGCATAAAACTAACTAATTGTTCACTAAAATCAAGAAACATGGATCAAATAAGGGTATGATCTTGTTCCCCTCTCTAATTTACCATAGTACACTTAAAACTTGGGTCTAATTTGCTTCATAAGTAGCTCAAGCACCATAGAAGAGAGAGAAAAATAAAACTTTAATTACTCACTAACCAACCAATAAAACTACAAAAAAAGTGTGGAATAAGCATTTTCTTACCTTCTACAATCATCTCTACCAAAGGATTTGAGACTAAAACATTTCCCTCTTAGTAGAGCAATTTTTAGGAGGTGCCCAAGACCTCCCCACCTTTCTTTCACGGGTTGAAGTGAGTGATCCGAGGAGAAAGAGGGTGCTGCAACTGTTTTATATGTGGGTCATTTATAGGGGCGGCTGGTGATTGAGCCGCCCCTATAAATTGGAGCTATTTATACGGGGTTATTTGTAGGGGAGACCGGTAATTGAGCCGCCCCTACAAATCAGAGCTATTTATACGGGGGCCATTTGTATAGGGGCGGCTGGTGATTGAGCTGCCCCTACAAATCGGAGCTATTTATATGGGGGCCATTTGTAGGGGCGGCTCAATCACCAGCCGCCCCTACAAATAGAAACGCCGGGGGCGGCTGGTGAGTGAGCCGCCCCTACAAATCAGACCCATTTGTCGGAACAGCTCGTATCACCAACTGCCCCTGCTGTTCCATTTGTAGGGGCGGCTGGTGTCTGAGCACCCAAGCACGGCACTGTAGGGACGGCTCCATTACCAGCCGCCCCTACAAAAAATTTAACCCGTTGCTAAAAATCATTTTTTACATAGTGTGTAGCACTACTGTAGCCCTGATGTAGTGAAGTTGGGAGAAGCCTCCCAACACCAGCTGCACCGGCTTCTTGTCAGTGTAGTTCATTTTTGGACATGGGAGTTGGACTTAATTTTTACTGTTCATTCTAAAAACACTGTTTAGTTTGGAATATTGTAAAAGAAAAATACTGTTCCAGCTGGAAAACTATAGCCAACCAGCTAACGGATTCTGGCCAGCCAAACACTGTGGAGCCGGTTAGTTGCTACAGGAAAGTACAGTGCATAACAACAGTATCTCTGGAGCTGGAGCTGAAGCCTGCTTAGACAGATACCACCGGCACACTTGCCAGGCTTGCAGAAAGATATGTCATCATCACCTGGCAACTATGGCTGCACTCCTCACTCAGAGGTCAAATAATCAAACGGGAACGTGCTCGTAGCGCCGTGGCAACGTATCCGGTTGTGGAGCGTGCCTACCCAGGTTTGATTTCTAGGGACGAATGGGTATCGCATGGGATATTTCTCTGTATTTGTTTCATGCAGGTTCTGTACACTCACGAGGCACTACAATGGGATTATGTCTGCCCGTTGTCTACGAGGCTTACGTTGCTTCGGTATGAACTCGTGCACTCGTAATCGAATAGCGTGAAGCATGCGCTAGCTAGCAGGCGATCTAGGACGTTCTCCTGGTCCTGGCTAGCGCTTGACCCGCGCGAGTGAAACCAGAAAAAATCGTGCATGGAATGGAGGCGTACGTGTCTCCATCAGAATTCAGACCCGGCCAAGATCGGTAATAGTTATTGTTGTTTGTTTGAACACTGCACTTGCCAATGCAGAAAAACGTAATAATAACTCTCCCTTGGTATAGGTTTTCAACTTCGTCGTCAGAGGTTTGGCACGCACCTGCTTAATAATCATCTCCAGCGTCAATCAACAACACTGTACATGGCAACAGGTTACTGCACAACACACTATCATAGGCATGGGCTGGCCGTCGTCGGCCAGTCACCATTAATCTTGAGTCTGTCAGTGTACAACCGTGTGTTTTAGCAAAAGCTAGCACATGATTATTTTTTTTGCCGTAAAACACACGATTTGTAATAGAAAAAAAAATCATGTGTTTTAGCACAAACTAGCACATGGTTGTTGGCTACCTGCAGAACACATGATTTCCAACAGAACAAAAATCATGTGTTTTAGCACAAGCACACGGTTGTTGGCTGCCTGTAAAACACTTAGATTTAAAAAGAAGGCCCACGCAGACTAAAATAGTAGTGCTCCATAACTAAAATAAGAAAGTGGCCCATGAAACATGCAGCAGCCTAAAAAAAACAGCCCAATAATAGAAATTCTATAGGAATAAAACAGACAAGACTTGGAAAGAAGCAAAGCAAATAAAATAGATCTGCTCTGCGTGGGAAAAAGCTCTGCTCTTCTCACGCAGAGCAGGGGACAAGGGCAGAAATCAGATTGCAAAGGAAATTTGAACAACAAGCACTACAAGTCTGATTCATACCTTATCAGCCAAGGTTAGTACACCAATCTTTTGAATCAATTTATCTGGTAAACAATTACTCTGAAGAAGCAACAATGAACAAATTAGCAGCTGAGATGAAAGACTAGGGAGAACATAGATCCATGGAATCTGTAATCATGGGAGCTATAAACAAAGTCAGGATGGCAAAGATGGACTGCTGCTTGTGCTTGCTCCAACAGCAGGGCGTGACCGTGGTTGCTCACTAGTGCACAAAGAGCAGATCCAGCACTTAGGGGTTGTGATGTGGTCTAAAAGGTTAGAAACATAGAGAGCATAGTGCAAAATAGAGAGCATGAGATCACACATACATGTAGCTAGCAGAAATCACACACACGCATCGAATTTTCTGAGCCAGTTTCTAAAAGTAATTGTGCAACCACACCACTCGGTAATCCTCAACTAAAATTACAAATATACATGTTATGCATTTGCTATATTCCTATTATAAATAAATTACAAAACACAAATATGGAAATTGCACATTTAGCATAGTGCAATTTGTACTCGCTGCTAATGCAATTATACTGTACATGTTCACTCTTTTTTATTCAGCTTGTGAGTTAGTTGTGGTTTCAAGTAAGAAGAAGAGACAAATACGATGTAGTTGACACTAAAATACCATTTTAGTTTCCTTGTACACAACAGTGTAGTGTGTGATTAACTTTCATAATACTATGCTAGCAAATTTCCATGATAGAGACACTGAAATAGGTTAAACGGAATCCCATTAACAACATAATAGTCCTTACAGGAAGCATATTGCATATGCTTCAGAACTATAAATTGCGGTCCCCAACAGTTGCAATTTACATTATTGGTGATTGCAATTATGTAAATGAGAGAGACACCTAGACGGATAACTAGGCCTATGAAAGAAACAAGAAACAAGGGTGTTTGTCTAAGAAAGGAGCGAGTGATCTGTCCAACAATGTTCAGCTCTAGGGAATAGTTGTCGCATGTTGTGATTCTTCATGGAACATGGCATATCGACAGTTACTAAGGAACATATATGTGCACCAAAATGTATTACACTAGATCATTCTATCTAACTTTATTAAACTTGACAGAACTAAACTAAAATGTAACATGAGAATGCTGACACGATCATGCAGTCCATCAATAGATCGATCGTTTTTTTGCTCATCTATCTCATGGGAAGAATAGGATGCTGCTCTGATTCCACCCTCCTCAATGCCATCGAAGAGAGAAGTTCTCTTGCTACGGTAGCTGCACAAAAGTGTATAAAATAACCAATATAAGAGTTGGGCAATGCAAAGTCAACAGGGTTCAGAATATCCACATCAGCACATGCAAATTAAACTAAAGTACTCAGTTGATTTTTTTTCACAAACGAATAGTTAACATAGGATGTTCAGATAAACATGGGATTCCACTTTATTAGAAGTATGAAGGGATTCACAAATATATAACTAGGGACTTACATTTCTATGTGTCCAAGTTCACAAATTCAAAGATTATAAATACATGATGACCTAGGCACATGTATCACACTGATGAATAAGAACATATAGTCTTATTCATTTGATAAAGTAGCTGAACAAATATGCTGAAACAAATAGAAAATTTCAAGCTTACTAATATTTCAAGCTTACTAGTATTTTGTGCTGAATAAACTCTAGGCATCCATGTGCTTGTTAGTTGTTTGTTCAGTTCAGTTAGCTAGTTACAACTTTAGAAGTGTCTAGCTAGGTGGTGAGCCAGTGCAGTTCAGTTATTGGACATCACGTGACTCTGACATTTGGTATGGCAGGCACGACTCTCGCGTCACCTGTGTCGATTCATGTATGAAATTGCTACTTTAATTTGTTCATGTAGATTTGTTCTTTTCTTCTCTTTAAGGAACAAGAGGGGTTTGAGCCTCTACTGTAGTTATATTAAGATTACACACAATTGTAGCTTGGTCCCTCATTGCAAACGATTAACAAAGCTGATGGAGGAGAGTTAAGATTACACCTGGAATAATAGCCCACATTAAAGCCTTGGTCCCTCATGAATCATGATACTAGACAGGAGCAGCAATAGAACCTTTCCTACAAACCTGCAAAAGCATGAAGATAATTACTAAAGTCATGACAAAAATTCGATGAGACAAATATGAACATATTCAATGCTAGTAGTATTTGGGTCCACCACAAAATTCCAGGGACTACAGAATGAACAAAGTATGAATATGTTAAAGCAGAGAAATATCAGTACACATAAACAAAGATATCAATATCTTTACAATGTAGTTCTTAGAGTCCCAAGTTACGAATTCATTGGTCTGTTGGCACAGATAAGCAAAACAAGCCCAGTCAACAATCATGTGAAACCAACTTCCATGTCAGAGAAACCTATATTCATGATACTCAACCAATTTAGAGCTGGGGAATAAAACTGTCCTATAAACCAATCGATTTGTCTTTTGGAGGGAATTCCTAAGCATACTATGGCACAACAACAAGTGGAACCAAACTCCTAGGTCAGCATATAATAGTATCGTACCAAATCACAAAAAACAGATTTCAACATGTTTTAGCACAGATCACAAGAGACAAAATTTTTCCTATGAAAGGACAAGGACAAAAAAGAGGTGTGTGTTGGCACAAATCACAAATCACAAATCACAAATGAGTTGCTAGACTACAAAGAATTTATATACTACTACAACAAAGATACTTTTTATAATAGGTTACATGGCCCAAAAGCATGCCAATATTTTTTATAATATATAGCTGCCCATGTGTGTCCCAATTTTATGAAACATCTCATTTTTCTATAGGAGTATAATAATGGCCTCTATATTTTTTTTTCTTTTTGTAGATACATATTTGCTGCAACTATATGGTAACACTTGGCAATGGAATTAGTCAATGACGTATGGGCCACATGAATAAAAATCATAGACCAAAGAAGTTGGGCTACATAATGCATGAGAGGCATAATCCACTAACTTGAACAGGAAAAAAATACTGAAAAGGGTTCAAGTTTGAGTCAACAAATAGAATTGTACAACTGCTACATGTATAGGTGTCGTGCGCAACATATAGAATTATGCAACTGCTACATGTATATTTGGTCAGACCTGGTGGCATTAAATTATATATGAACTACTAAGTTGTAAGATAATTAATTATCTTTTGACATGCCTTGGTTGTTCAAGGAATTTGAAAAATTAACATTGAAAGTTGTTACAAAATTGCTTCAAACATTGTAAGTGCCTAATTATACTCATGAGGTAATTAAATTTTCAAACGTTGCATATGCTCAGAACTACAATTGTAGTACTCAATACTTGTAATTTATATTATTGCTAATTGCAATTATTTAACTTAATATTTTTTGTTTTGTTTTCATAAGCAGGGGATATTAACATGGACAGAGCACTATAAATGTACATTGGCCAATGACTTGCAATGATTTGTATTGGCCAATAACTTACTCAAAATGCATGAATCAATTTAAAAACTGTATATTGGCCAATGACTTACAATGAACCAGAGTATATGCACTCACAAATGCTTCGAATGGAGGCCTAAAAGCAATCATCTCATAGATGCAGCGGCTGGAGAATGGACATTGCAGGAGTTTAGCCAAGATGACAGACACCCAATGTTGAGAAGAATAGAAAACTGATGTATACAGTCTTATCAAGGGACCCTATAGAATGTCAGTAAAAAGTTCAGGCCACATGTAACTTGGAGTTCCCACAACCTTCACAAGTGGCACATAATGACAATCAAAAGCAACATAGACAAATTTTTCTATACTATGACAAAGACATATACCTTAAATGTGTTGGCACAATTCACAAATAACAATTTTTTCTATGAAAGGACAAGGACAAAAATTTGGTGTGGGCTTGCACAAATCGTAATAAACAAAGCAAAAGGTGTGTTAGCATAAATCAGAAGAAACAATTTTTTCTATGAAAGGACAAGGTCAAAAAATTGGTGTGGGCTTGCACAAATCAGAATTAACAAACTACAATTTATCCAATACAAACACAGAGACAAATACTGAAATATGTCGGCACAAATCACAAGTAACATTTTTTTCTATAAAAAGACAAGGACAAAAATGTGGTGTGTGCTAACATAAATCACAATAAACAGAGGACAAGGTGTGTTAGCACAAATCACAACAAACATTTTTTTTATGAAAGGACAAGGACAAAAATTTGGTGTGGGCTAGCACAAATCACAATAAACAAAGAAAAAGTTGTGTTAGCACAAATCACAACAAACAATTTTTTTATGAAAGGACAAGAACAAAAATATGGTTTGTGATGACACAAATCACAATAAACAAAGGACAAATATCTGAATTGCAAATGGTCCAAACATTATGCGCAAAGATAAAGAATCATGAGAGCCAAGATTAGGAGCTTAGCGGTGCATAGTTTACCAAATGGTGGTGGTTGGGCTAATAAGGATCAAGAGCTTATAGTGTGATAACGGAGAAGGGATCACCCCTGCTTTGGTTTCAGCTTAAACTTCTTGTCTCCAATAGTGAATACAATGTCAGGCATGGACCCAAAGACTGGGCACAGACCATGGTTGATTCTCCCATGGGACTAGATAGACGCTCGTAGAGCTGTCATAATGAAAAGTTAAGCAGAGTAGAGTACTAAGTGGTACAAAAATGCCCTGCACTGTTAAGCACACCTGATTAATGTAGTTCAAGATGAGCTCTTGTGTCTTGTTCTGGGCAAGTTGGTTCTACATCCATACCACAACCATCTCACAAGCATTGCACATTTGATCATAGCCCAGGCATCTCACATGTGAACATGAAGGAGAATGTGAAGCTTAAGTCATAGTCCCTTTTGATGCCCCAGAAGGTGAGCTCTAGAACATAAGCGGCTATGAACATGGTAGCATGCAGAACCACTATGCCTGTTGACAAAATACACATGTTCAAACATTTATACATAAAAGAACACGAATTAAAAGTTAAATAGGCAAATAGTGTATACTTGCATAATTTCATCTATGTTGACACAAATACAATTAACAAATGAAGGCATAATCATTTGTACATGAAACAATACGATATACAAATTTCAATTCATAGATGAGAAAATTGCACATCTGAATTAGTGCAACTATTGTTAATTGAAAATGCAATAATTTGCATATGCATGCGATTAGGCAAGTCTGATCATACACATTGTAAGGTAAACTCAGTACCACTACAATAATATAACAAGCAACCATGAAAAATAAAAAAAAATTAGTGTTCACTATGTATATTGTTGATGATAATAAAAAATAGTCTGACATTCTTGTTATGAGTTTGTCCCTCTTCTCCCTAATACCTCTTACATTCTTATTTTGAGCATGTAGTAGAATTAGTGCACACACATACACAGACACACACACATTGATCGAAAAATCATAATTAACAATTCTTTCTATATCAGACAATGACAAAATTGCAATATGTAGTTCAAAGCAATCCATACAGCGATCATCCCACAGACATTTTATAGTGTAGAGATAACCATGTGACCTCGCTTGGTGTTGCTGTTATAGGTACACAGATTCAATGGGCAAGGTTCTAGAGGCGCAGAGGCCTGATGTCAAAACCATCTGCCTACCATCCAGTGTAACAAAAAACAGCAAGAGATCATAAATTTTTTAAATTGACTTCATCTAGCATGGGCTGAGTTTTGAAGGTTATAAGAGATCAAATGCAAAACTTTGGTCTTCTATAGCAAAAAATTAATAGTACTGGGAATAGAACAAACCAACTGCCTCCTACTCACCAAAATTAATTTGTGTGAGAGAAACATTTAATTTCTTTCTGTGGTTATGTCCCATGGAGTGGACTACAGAAACATAGGACATCTCTAGTTGCATTGCAAGGTACAAAAGAGGATTAGGGGAGAGTGGGGAACAAAAATATGAGAGCGTCATTGTACCTCCTTTAGAAGAGTTCCTATGGCGTTAGGGTTAGGAACAAAGGAAGTTGCTAGAAAAAATCGGTGGTACACCACAACCTAGGATGAAATCGCCCCTCTTCTAAACCTGCTGGACTAGGACGAGCAGAACAAGGAAAATACCTGACCCATAGAACAAATCGAACATCAGGAAAGGGGATCGACTACAGGAATATGAAGAACACAGGTACAACAAGGAAGAATGGGGGGACAAATCACAAATCAGAGAGGCTTAATGGACCTTTGTTGAGAGAGCTCCTTTGGCGTTGGTGGTAGGAACAGGGGAGCTTGCCGGTACAATCGTCGGCCCACAACGACAAGAAGAAATCACCTTCTGGCTTCTGCTCAGTTTGCTGGAAATGGCATGCGGGACCGAGTAAAATACAAAATTAATGGCTGGAATGAGAGCACGAACCATGGACTCCTATAATTATACCACCAGATAATATATTTTCGGGTGTACCTGCTCTTCAGTTGAACTATTAGCACTTGCATCTGGGATTTTTTCAGGAGGAAGAATAGCCTATATGCACTAGGAATGAAAACTTTAATAAATTAAATCTATGGACAAATGAACTACTTGAACAGAAGAAATATCGTAAATGTCTTTGAAATTACCTGCAACCATCTTCACATACTGCATGTTACAAAAATTACCAAACTGAAGTGTTGCAACCTGCAAGGTAGCTACATATATCAGAAAGAATTCAACAACAGCTTGATCCATCAAAAACATACCAATGTAGAAGTGTGAGGCTTGTTACTAGTGTAACATATCATAATTCCCAAACACTAGGCAAAAATAAATTATTTTCCCATACGCCAATTAAAATCAATCAATTATAGGTGTCCTTTACCTATATTAGACATTGAAGTGTAAGATTATGATAAGTAGCCACAGGGAAGAACTTCAGTAATGTCTCCAGCTAAATAAAAAATAAGAAAAAGGGTAAGGCCCAGTGTTTCCGTTGGCACAACACATATTCAGTCACTCACAAAGTTTAGCTATCATCAACATACCATAAGGGTTGTGGAACCTACATACACCATAAGGGCTCCAAGCTCCTGCTTCAGTTCTTCCACCACCAGGCTCCTGCTTTAGTTCTTCCACCACCTATAGAAGTTCAATAATCATATGTAGCTCATGATTGCTTGCTGGACCAAGCAATCCTTTCTATGTCTAGAATGTAGGGAGCCAATCATGTAGAATAGACAACAAATTCAAGTCACAAAAGAACAAGCGTAGCCGCATCCCCATATTATGATAACAGGATCAAAGCTTTATTAGTAATTAAGTAGTACGTAATAGATAAATCATTGCTTGCACAGCCAGACCTACAGACCGAGAACAACTCAGATGACCCCAGCAACAAAAGCAAGCACCATTTGCTAACCACCACTATGGAGATTACAATTGAAACACTACCAACTCAATCACTCCACCTTCTTGAATATAATCTGAATCAAATAACCTGACACCTATATATTATTCAAAGATAATGACACACATAAATTCAAGTGCAATAGAATAGAATCATAAGAACAACAAGAATTTAAGAAAAACATTGGAATACAAACTTAAAACCAAATAGGCTCCGTCACAAGAAAAAATTAAAGAAACTTTACACCAAGTTAAAAATTTAAGTAAATGATGATAAGAAAACTTCACGCCCCGGGGAACTCACCCAAGAGCACATGCATACTGCACAGCACATGAACAGAGGACACATGAGAGCCCAACTCTAAGCACTACAGCAGCAACAACTGCTGGCCGAGAACTATATATAATTAACATTGGACCAACATCTCTCTTTTCCTTTTTCACAAAAGAGAAAGCATGCAAGCATTCTGAATTTTGGACAGATTTCTTCGATGTTGAAAATTAAAATTCTGCAAAGAACATGTACATTTTAGCACTCCTGCAGTTAACTTTATTTGCTCTCTTCTCAATTGGATGGCAGGGCTCCTGCCATTGAATTAAAAAAACATGCAAATCAATTCTTTTCTTGATCAAGATCCTAGTTTGAGCACTGCACATTAACGTACCAGAATGGAAAAATAAGCACAAAAGTTCTAAACTGTACAATTTGGCTAAATTTCTTATTCAGTTTAGTTCACCTTTTTATAGCAAGCAAGCACAACTATGAGTAGTAGCGGTTCCTCCCCCACATCTTTATCTGTATAGAGTGAGGGAGGTGTAACAATCAGGCTCCCAAACAAATTGAACATTAGGTACAACAAGGAAGGTGGGGATCACAAATCGGATAGCCTCATCACTGGATACTATATCTGTAACATCAAATTCAAAGAGCTATAACTCACAAGCACATCTATTTGAGATACTTCCAGATCATGAGAAGTACATTATTTAATTTTCAGAAGAAAAAACTCACAGGTTGCTATATATCTAGCTTCCTGCAAGAATAACTCAAGCTTTAGACAATCATGTGCTAATTCAAAAGCTTGCTTCTCATAAATTCTCACAAGTAGTACTAGTAAGCTAGCTAGCAGACAATCGTGTACTAATAAGCTATTTAGCCAACCATGCATATTCATACAAGCAACTTGAAAATGCAATCTATTTAGCTTCATGCAAGCCATAAATATTATCGATGGAATAATTGTACAGACCATATAATTACACATGGATTTAAAAAGGCTACCTGACCTAGGTGCAGTGTAGCTTATCTTCATGCAGATCTAACAAGACATAATTGAAGATGAGGAGGGCTCAATTGAGGCTTGAGTACAGAAACAGAGATATAAAGAGGAATGCTGGAAACTAGTATGAGTCTATACGCAAGTAGTACAGGGTAAAACAAAAATTGCTTCATCAATGACATTGTTGCGGGAGGGGCCGAGCTCAATTTGGCATGATGGCTAGTGGCTACTGCAGCTTAAGCAAATAATGTGCATCAATTGGGATTTACAAGCAAGCAAACCGTGGTGACACTGACATAGACACAAACACACAAGAGAAACGTGATCGCCAGAGAGTTGCCCCGCTGCCTGAAAACAGAGAATTTGATTTCATATATACTAACAAGGATGCCCATTCCTGGGTTCTATTGGTTGCCCAAACACAAAGAAACAAAAAGGCCAAAAGCAATGTATATGTCCCTACTAAAAACAGCAAGCAGAGTCTGCTGCTGCTGCATATCATTGGGTTGGAGTTGCAGAAGAGGAGGAGAGTTCAAATCAATCAGTAATTGGTGGATGCAGCTAACAAATAGCAGGTTCCTATTCTAGGTTAAGCAATGTCGTTGTTTCAGACATCCCGGAGCACAAGGTGCGGCTCACGAAGCCTGACATGTCGGCGACGGAGCAGGTACAGGAGGTCGTCGCCTGCCTCCTGGCGTGGCTGGAAGCCACGCTTGACACGACGTGCCATCGCTATACCTCAGGGAACAAAGATCTACACAACAACAGCTAAATAGAGCAACAAACTTCATATCAAGGGAGCAAAGCGACGAACGCAGGTACCTCTAGACCTCTAGCAATGGCAGACGAGGAGCGAGCAACCAATTCGGTGAGGGGGAGGCCACGCACAGAGACGGGGCGGGATGGGGCGGCGAGGTCGCCTCTCGAATCGACGCGACGTCGACACAAACAAGGGGAGCAAGCGCCGAACACACAAGTACCTCGCGAGCTCTGGCAATAGCAGACGACACCAAGCAACCGAATCGGTAAGGAGGAGGTGACGCGCAGAGATGGGGCGTGGCGGAGCGGCGAGGTCGCCTCTCGAATCGCCTCTCTGGGCAGGAGAGTGTCGGAGGGGAGAAGACGATGGGGAAATGAGACAGCTAGAAATGGACACGCGCGATTTAAAATTTGAAACAGTAACACACAGAATGGGCTCGACAAATTAGCGTCACAAGGCAAATGAGCGCGACCAAACGTCGATTCTTCGTCTAGTGGACAAAAAAAATAGTGTGCCCAACGAACCAAAAAAAAAACATAAGGGTGGAGTATAGCATTTCTGTTAATATTCTACTCTCACCGATTTTCACGTGCGGATGCTTGCATTGCATATGCAAAGTATACGACTAAGGAAAGTGTGGACATCATGTACTGCGTGTTAGTGTTACTATATAGTACTGTAATATACTAGCGGCCTGACCGAGGGAGGTGGCCGGCCATGCGAGTACTACATGCTTATTGAAAGCCGTTACACCAAGAAAGGGAAACGATCATGAGAGAACCAAAAGAAAGGTCAACGGACAGCCTCTGTCTGCCGTGTTGAATTATTACTTACGCTGTCATGCACCTAACTCCGGTTACTAGCTAGAGTAGCGCGCGGTCAGAAAAGTGTACGAGTACAAAACCACGTGTTGCGTTGCACACTACTACTCGTAGTAGGTTGGACAGCAGGTGGCGAATGGGACAACGATGCAGTAATAAAAAGACTATCGTACCGAATGATGCAGCTAGCCGACCAAGCAGTTGAATGTTCGGATTCCGGAAGGCAGACCGCGGGGCTGCGCTGCGCGTGGGTCGTGGCGTACTGCAATGTGGAATGCATATGCATATGCATGCATGTGAATCGTGTGCAAAACATTACTGGTAGGCGGATCGCATAAAAGCAAAATCCCTGGTCGATGTCCAATAGTCTGAAGACATCAAGGCAAGGCGTGCTTGTTTTAGCTATCTACTACACTACAGTACCGATCATTTTCACTGTTTTGTAGTAGCTACCCGCAGTGTATTGCCTCAGAGCAGATCCACGTAAGAACTTATCACTCATCGGCTATTCTCGGTAAACCCTTTCCTGTTAATAAACTCCCTCTGTCTAATGTGAAATTAACCCAGGTCATTTAAGACATTCATGTACATGGTTTGCAGAACAACACTTTTACTTGTAGTTTATTAAAAAAATATATCATCTTAAATCGAAGGAATTATATATACTTTAAAAGGCACGTTTTCATGATGACTCTAGTAGTACAGTAACTTTCATATGGCTAATATATACACCTTACAGTTCTTTTGTTGTCTGTTGATGATCAATACTTCAAGCGAAGATTGACCACACTCGTAAAAATGGCCTACTACATTTCCGATTTGATGGAGTAAAAAATGGCTGTTTGGATGAGCTAGAACTTTTTTTAGCAGCAAGAGCAACTTATTTTAGTCAATCTAAATATATAAAGCATGTTCGCTTGATCGTTTCTATGGCTTATAAGCCGGCTAATGTTGTTTTGTTGTGAGAGAAAAATACTATATCATGACTGATAAGCATAGCTGATACGATCAAGCGAACAGGCCGACAGGCCTTTATCTGCTTCTATTCAAATCTTGTGCACCCTTTTTAATTAATCTGCCTAGCAATTAATAGCGCACAACTTATGTGGTTGTTATTGTTTGTTTAATTTGATTGGAACGTCTCCAGTCTATGGCTTTATTGTGCTAAACATAGTAATTTTCACTTCATCTTGTTGTTTACCTTTTTATTGGTATGGGCTTGATTTTTTGTTGTTGTTTCAAGTGGAAGATGTTTTGATAGCCACATGTGGCAGAACCGTCCGAAATAACACGCTTACGGAAGTGCTCGTCTTCCACCAGACACTAAGCACCCCGAAAGCAAGCTACAGAGGGCGGTATACGTCGGGTACACCCCAAGAGAGAACCCGAAAGATCCATATTTTTCCCAAAGATCCAATAATGAGAACGAGTTACAATACTTATCCATTTCATACATCAGAGTTTCTTAAAAGTATATTATTACAATACCAAATGTCAGAGTGCGAAATGATAAACAACGGAATTTAAAATAAACATCTAACGATAAGAACGAGGATACGTCTGAGCCCACCAGAAGAACCCTCCACACAACGGTGCTTCTCAAGCATCACCTGCAATAGGGGTAAATAAACCCTGAGTACACAATGTACTCGCAAGACTTATCCGATTAGTGGGAATAATTTCTCGACTCCAAGGAATATGATAAGCTTTATGGTTTGCTGATTTTCTTTTAGCAGAAAGCAATACTAATAGTGAGTCATTATTTATGTTATTATTATCAGCCGTGTTAAGTTATGATCTATCCAGTCTATATAAGCTCATGTTCTACTTTCAAGCAAGGGTTGAGCAATCAGTTCCATTTCATCATCTTCCATCTTTCAGTTCTTACTACGGTGCTAGACCGTAGACAAACCGTACTGGATTTCCCGACGATTCGCGAATCAATGTGCCCAGTTGGGTGCCCCGAAGACATACGTCCCGCTTGTGCCCTTGAAAGCTCTAGTTTGGTTTTGGTTAATTGATGAAACCTTAAGTACTAACCTAGTTTATCAAAGGGATCATGAGATAGGTAGCACTATTCCAAGTGATGAAGCAATGTCGAAGATCATGACAATGGTGATGGTTATGATCAAAGGCTTAAACTTGGAAAAGAAGAAAGAGAAAAATAAAAGGCTCAAGGCAAAGGTATAAAATGAAGGAGCTATTTTGTTTAAGTGATCAAGACACTTAGTAAGTGTGATCACATTTAGGATAGATAGCCGTACTATTAAGAGGAGTGAAACTCGTATCAAAATGCAGTTATCAAAGTGTCACTAGATGCTCTAATTCATTGCATATGCATTTAGGATATAGTGGAGTGCTAACACCCTTGAAAATATTTGTTAAAATATGCTAACACATGTGCACAAGGTGATACACTTGGTGGTTGGCACATTTGAGCAAGGGTGAAGGAGATAGAGATGATAGAGGGTCAGTCTCGCTGTTTTTCAATTGACCGGACGCTGGTCTCAGAGGGACTGGCGCGTCCGGTCAGGCGTGGCAGTGATAACCTGGCGTCGGTCATGTGACCGGATGCTGGGCCTCTGACTAACCGAACGCTGGAAGTGTGCGTCCGGTCAAAGCTGACGTAGCTGCACAAATGTCAGGGTAACTGATCGGACGCTGGCTGTGTCCGGTCAAGTACCACCGGACGCGTCCGGTCAAGTTTTTCCGTCTTTGGGAGCTTACTGGAAATGACCGGACGCTAAGGGTTTAGCATCTGATCACTTATGGCTGAGCATCCGGTCATGTCATGACCGTTGAGATCAGATGACTCCTGTTGAACACAGGATGACACGTGGCTGCCATCGGGCGACCGGACGCTGAGCTCTGCGTCCGGTTAGTAGGACCGGAGCATCTGGTCACCCCGATCAGTGCCCAGTAAAGGGGTACAATGGATCTATTTCATAGGGGCTTCTATTTAAGCCCCATGGCCGGCTCTAGCTCACTCTCTTATACATTTTCATTGATATAGCAACCTTGTGAGCTTAGCCAAAGCACTCCCACTCATCTCCATCATTGATCCATCATCTTTGTGAGATTGAGAGAGAATCCAAGTGCATTGCTTGAGTGATTGCATCTAGAGGCACTTGGTATTCGTGTTGCGCTGCGGATTTCACTTGTTACTCTTGGTGGTTGCCACCACCTAGACGGCTTGGTGCAGCGGTGGAGGATCGGCACGAGTTGGTGATTGTTCATGGCCGCCTTTGGTGATTGTGAGGGGAGTTGTACCTTCCCCGGCGGAGTGCCAAAAGGTAACTCTAGTGAATTGCTCGTGTCATTGAGTTACCTCACTTGTGAGTAGGTTCTTGTGGTGTCAAATTGTGTGGACGAGGTTTGTGAAACACCTCTTAGCCGCCGAACCACCAAGTGTTGGTCGACACAATGGGGACGTAGCGTTGTCGGCGTTTTGGAACCGGGGGTCCCTCAACCAACGAGTGAGTTTGTGCTGCGTGCCCCTAATCCCGGATGGTGATGCAAAGAGACACAAGGTTTATACTGGTTCAGGCAATCGAGGCCCTACGTCCAGTCTAAGAGATTGATCTTGTATTCCTTGCACCGGAGTGCTCGTAGTAGGGGGTTACAAGCTAGGTGAGAGAGGGGGCTAGCCCCAGGTCTCGGTGAGGGTGGTGCGAGCTGCTTGAGGCGTTGTTCCCAAGCAGCGTAGTGGAAGTGTCAAGTTCTATCGGTGTGTTCGTCCTCTTCCGGTCGCCCCTAGAAATGGCCCCGGTGCCTCCCTTTTATACTCTAAGGGAGACCTGGGACCGTACATAGATTGCTACATAGCGCTTCTGTAAACGGGGTGGCATGTCCGAGCCCTGTAGCCGGCCACTGTCGTGGTATGGTCGATGGAGTGGCCCTGTCCTTGTCGCGCAGAAGTGACGCGCCGGTCATACTCGATCTTATGCGTCGTGGGGCTCCAGTATAGCTTGATGCAGGACATGGCGGGCGATGTGCTGGTCACCGTGCAATGACGTCGTAGGGAGCAGCGGCCCTGCAGACGCCGAGGCCGAGCCATCGTGGGGGGCTCGGCGGACATGGATCCTCAGGCTGCCGAGCCCCTGAAGCAAACTGCCGAGGCCTTGGGGGAGTTATTGGACCTGGGTACTGATTCCGAGGCCACAGTAGCCCAGACGTGGCTCCCCATGCTGCGTTGTCCTTGGAGCAGGAGTTGGTAGCTCAGTGAGGCATGGGCGTCAGCCATGTGCATAGTGGTTAGCATAGTGGCGGGTAACCCCTGCCCCGTCCTGCTTCCTGTCCCGTCGGCCACTCTGCTGTACTATGCCGAGCGTGCGGCCGATGTCAGGGGCAGCAGTTGGCTGAGTTAATGTGACACGATGTTTTGTCAGAGGGACGGGAGAAGGAAGAGGCAGCGGAGTGCTGCCGAGCCCACCTCGCGCGAGACGGAGGGTCAGTGGCCCGGCCGAGGCCTTCGGCGGGGAGTCGCTCGAGGTCAGTGGTGAGGGGGCCTCGGGCGAGTCGGAGAATCGGCCGAGGCCAGCGGTGAGGGGGCCTCGGGCGAGTCGGAGAACCGGCTGAGGCCAGCGGTGAGGGGGCCTCGGGCGAGTCGGAGAACCGGCCGAGGCCAGCGGTGTTTTAGCTGGTTTCGATCTTTACGAAGTCTACGTAGTCGTTTTTTGGGTCTTGCTTAGGGTACCCCTTCTCACGGTATCCGACAGTAGCCCCCGAGCCTTGGGGGGAGTGAAGGTACTCCCTCTGAGGTTCTGACGAGGATTGGCTCTCGACAGTTCCTGTTGGGATGGTGTTTGTACTCGAGGCTTTGGTGGGTGCGCGCGAGCGCACCCGCCGGGTGTAGCCCCCGAGGCCCTGGAGGAGTGATTTCACTTCTTCAGGGGCTTTTTTCTCCTTTGAGTGAGGGGTGTTTGCCGGGCCCATGGGTGCGAGTTCGGATCGCAGGGCCTTGATGATGCTGCGGAAAAAGCCCCTCAGCCTCCGCCTGGAGCGAGAGGGCCGTCAGGGGTTCCCCCGGCTTTTTGTATGACCCCCGTACTTCTTTTTTGCTCGGAAGGAGGGGTGGAAGATGCCGCGCTGCCCTCGGTGGGCGCGAGCGTCGGCATTTCCGGTGAGCTGTTATCGGGTAAGTCCGAGTGGAGGCCCGTACCCCGTTCGCTGGGGGTCGGCTAGCGGTCCGGGGACGCGCTCCAAGAGTACCGGCGGGTTTCTCTAGTGGGTGCCGAGGCCGTTCGCTGGGCCTCGGTGGCTCGGTGCCTCCCTACGGTGGGATCCCATTCGGAGACCTCCCTGCCGGTCTCGGACACGACATAGGGTGCGCCCGTACAGGCTCGCCCATAGTCGTCCCTGACTCTTTTGCCCTGGGGCAGCTGTCGAAACCCCCGGGGGGTCCAGCCTTCGAACCCCTAGACCGTAACGGGCTTGGGTCGCTTTTGTCTTTATCTTGGGCGTAGGAAGAGCCCCCGAGCCTCCGCACGGGGCGAGAGGGTGGTCAGGGGTCCTCCCGAGTGTTTTGTCCGTCCCCGCACGTCCTTTTCGCTCGGACGGGGGGCTATTTGCCGAGCCCACTCGTGTGTGAGCTTGAGCCGCTGGGCCTCGACAAAGTTGCAGGAGGAGCCCCCGAGTCTCTCGCGCGGAGCGAGAGAGCGATCAGAGGTCCCCCTGGCTTTTTGGTTCGCCCCTCGCGCGTGAGGGTCTGTCTGCCGAGCCCCCCTCGGGTGCGAGCCTAGGTCGCGGGGTCTCAGCGTCTTTAGCAGAGGGAGCTCCCTAGCCTCTGCACGGAGCAAGAGGGCCGTCAGGAGCTCTTCTGGCTTTTTGAACGACCCTCGCGCTTCCTTTTCGCTCGGAAGGAGGGTTTGTTTTGCCGAGCCCCCTCGGGTGCGAGCCTAAGCCGCTGGGTCTCAGCAATGTTTTTTGCAGGAAGAGTCCCTTAGCCTCTGCGCAGAGCAAGAGGGCCGTCAGGGATTCTCCTGACTTTTTACTCGACCCTCGCGCTTCCTTTTCGCTCGGAAGGAGGGGTGGAATGTGCCACGCTACCCTCGGTGGGCGCGAGCGATGGCAGTTCTGGTGAGCTGTTATCGGGTAAGTCCGAGTGGAGGCCCGTACCCCGTTCGCTGGGGGTCGGCTAGCGGTCCGGGGACGCGCTCCAAGAGTACCGGCGGGTTTCTCTAGTGGGTGCCGAGGCCGTTCGCTGGGCCTCGGTGGCTCAGTGCCTCCCTACGGTGGGATCCCATTCGGAGACCTCCCTACCGGTCTCGGACACGACACAGGGCGTCCCAAGCGTTTCGCTTGCTTGGGCCTCGGCCTCGTATAGGCTCGCCCGTAGTCGCCCCTGACTCTGTTGCCCTGGGGCGGCTGTTGAGACCCCTAAGGGCCCAGCCTTCGAACCCCTGGACCGTAGCGGGCTCGGTGCCCAATTCCTTTGCCTGAAAGGAATCGGGGGGGGGGGGTTATTTCTCTCCCTACGGCTAACAACGGCAGGCGCGCCTTTTGAGGCGACTTTTTCGGGGTAGCGAAACGGTGCCTGCTGCTGCTGCGGTCGGACACGATGTGGTGTCAGCCGACGGGATGTATCTGCACGCACGATTTAACGAGGGGGGAGTGGGCACGTGGGCGGTAAAACCGGATCTGGATAACCGTGCCGGATCTTTTGGGGAAAACTTCCCCGATTTCGTCGCCCGGCGGTTTTGTCTTGTCCCTGCATAAATACGCAAAGAACCTCGCCCTTCCCCTTCTTACCTTTTCCGCACTCGTCTTTGCTGCCTCCCTGTCGTTGTTGAGAGCTTAGAGCGCCGGGGAGGAGAAGGGGAAAGGCGAGAGACTGAAAGAGAGAGGGAGAGAGATTACCGTCGTAGCAGCGCCCTCCGCCGCGCAATGGCTGGTGGTCCCGTCATCCTCCTGGCGGATCCCTGGGAGCAGTCCGACGTCATCGAGGAGAAGCTGCAGTCGCTCATGGAGGCCGGTCTTCTTCGCCCGATCACCGACCCTGACGAGCCGGAGTGGATTGCTCCGGGGAACGAGTCGGAGCCGAGGCCGCGCGATGGCTACGTGGTGAGCTTCGTCGTCTTCCACGAGCGAGGCCTTGGGTCGCCGGTGGACAACTTCATGCGGGTGCTCCCGCACTACTACGGTGTGGAGCTTCATAATTTCAGCCCCAACTCCATCGCGCAGGCGGCCATCTTCGTCGCCGTCTGTGAGGGGTACTTGGGGATCGCTCCTCACTAGGAGTTATGGCTCCACTTGTTCCGAGCGACGTTCACCACCAAGCCGGGGGGAACGAGGGGGGCTCGGAAGGTGCAGAGGGCCGGCGGCTGCACTGTTCACGTACGCCAAGACCGGCAGTCCCTCTACATCCCGGCCCAGCTGTCCTCGTCCAACCGTCGTTGGTACGATGGCTGGTTCTACCTCCACAACGACGGTGGAGGACTTCCCCCTTATACCGGGCGGGTTGTAGAGAGTCAACCAGAGAAATGGGGATACTGCGTCGTCAAGGCCGATCAGCCTAGGCTGGAACCGCTCTTGAGGGCCTTGGGGAAGCTGCGTGACCACGGTCTTTTGGCGGCCGTGGTCGTGGCGGCTTTTCACCGCCGGAGGGTGTTGCCGCTGATGGCCCGGCGGCGGCGGCTATTCGAGATGACGCCGGGCGATCCGATCGCTGGTGTCAAGATGTCCGCCTTCGCCCTTACCGACGACGAGACCCTGCGTCGGGTGAGAGAGGCGGTAGATGGGAAGCCGAAGATTGATGATTTGATGCCGTTCCTGATGCGCCCGTCACGGGGGTATGTCCCGCTGGTAAGTTGGATGTTGTCGAGGCTTTCGCGGCCTTCTTGTTTTTCGTTTTCCTTTTTTCTTTTTTTTTGTCTGTTGTCTTACTTCGTTGTTCCCATAGGGGATAAGAGACGTGCGAGGCTCCCCGCCGCCCGTTCCCGAGGACGCCCGGCGGCGGTCTGTGAACAGGGCGCGTGCCGAGGAGGAGAAGAAGAAGAAAGATGCCAAGGAGGCGAAGCGCACGAAGAAGCTCCTTGCGCGCGAAAAGCTGGACGCCCGTCGCCGGCGTCAGAAGCTCGACGGTCTCCCGTTGGAGCCGTCTCCCTCGTCGTCGATGTCGGATTCTTTGGGCGACGGCGACGGGCGCGAGGTGGGGACGGCCTGCCTGGAACACCTCCCCAACATTAGGGAGATGGTGCCCGGGGCGCCGGCAAGGAGCCTGACGCTCCCAGGAGGAGGAGGTGTCCCGGGGCCGGTGGCGGCTCGTCCCGGGGCCGAGGCCGACACACCTGAGGCGCGGGTGTTGGAGGAGCGTGCCGTTAGCCCGATGGGTTCGACGATGGAGGTGGAGCCGGCGACGGTGGGGGTGACCCCCTCGTCTCCGCGAAGGGTCAAGGAGGTGCCGGGGCCCGACGGAGGCCAGCTGGCACCGGTGGTCACCGAGGCCACGCTGCTGCCACCACCGCCGCTGTCGCAGAGGAGGCTGGCGGTGTCGAAGCGGCTGCATCCCCGTTCGCGGTAAGCGTTTTTTCTGGCGGAGTACGTAGTACTTCTTGTTTGCCCCTCGGTCGCGTGCTGACCTTGGGAGTGTCTTTGCTTCTAGCCAGACGCATCTGGTGGAAGATCCTCCCTTGGCGCCCCGTAAGGCGCTCAAGGTGAATGTTAGCTCCTCTGCCCATCAGGCAGCGGAGGTGCAGGCTGGCGTGCAGCGTGGCGTGGCGTCGGGCGGGGCCGTTTCGGAGGAGGCGGCTGCCCAGGAAAAGGGTGCCGAGGCAGCCGCGGAGCGAGTGGAGGAGGAGGAGCCCATGCCTCGCGATGTCGCGGGTCTTGGGGCGAAGGAGGCCGGGGCGTCCATTATTGCCGAGGCCATTGAGGGTGAGGCCGGAGCCCCCGAGACCTCTGAAGCCAGGGTGGTGGACGCCGGGGCCACCGAGGTAGAGATGGCGGAGGCCAGAGCCCCCGGGTCCGTCGAGGCTGAGGCGATGGAGGTGGAGACGGAGCAAATTTTGGCGCCGCCCCTGGTTCAGACAATCTCGTCTGATGATTCTTCCCGAGGGAAGGAGGCGGCGGACGTCGAGGAGGCCAGTACCACGGAGCAGCCGGTCCCAGATCCCGCCGAGGGGAGTTCGGCCCTTGCCCGGCTACGGCCCGAGCCCCGTGGGTGGAACTTCCCGCGTGTTTTCTGGCGGAACCAGGCTGATCCCGAGGGGGAGCCTGTGTTTGCCCTTGAAGATATCGTAGAGGGGGGGCGGTGGGATACCCTCGAGCAGTACCACCAATTGGCAGTGCGGTCGCTGCAGATGGCGATGACTATTATGGGACGGGACTTGCCCGGTGTCACCCAGGTAAGTACCTTCCTCTCCCGTGCCGAGTTGTTTTCTCTTCGAGTCCCCTCGCAGTGTTTTGATGCGCGTTTCTTACCTTTATAGGAGCTCGAGACCCGGTCCCTTGGGAAATCGGTGTTCCTACGAAGGGAGAGGGATATCTGGGACCAGCTCTGGCGGCAGAAGGGCCTGCTCGCCGACGCCCAGGGGCTTTTGTCAGCGCGGAGTGCGGAAATGGAGGACCTCCGCCTTCATTGTGCTGACCTTCAGGCCGAGTTGGTCACGGCTAAGGGGCAGGCTGCCCCCTTGGAGGCGAAGATCAAGGAACTGGAGGAGGAGCGAGACTCCTTTAGGTCTCGGGCCCAAGAAGCGACGGCCTCTGCGAAGGCCACAGCCGGGCAGCTGGGTGCAGAGCAGAGTGAGCATCAGGCGACGAGAGTCGCCTTGGCAGAGGTTACCAAGGCGGCCGACGCCTCTCGGGTCGAGGTCCTAGCCTGGAAGAACAAGGCCGAGGGTAAGTTCCGCTAAACCGTGTTCCTTGTTCCATTTGTTCTGGTTCGCGTTTGACTCCTGACCCCTCGTTGCGACGTAGATCTAAAAAAGAAGCTTCCCAGGCGGCTGAGGCCTCCGTCGCAGCACAAGCGGCGCTGGATGCTGAGGTCCGGGAGCATGAGGCGTTACGTAGCGTTGTCCGTACCGCCTGCGAGGCCCTGGACGTCGAGGAGGTCCAATCAGCCAGCTCCCTTGGGAGCCGCCTGATTGCGTTGAGCGGCCGCGTCCGCGAGAGGATCCAGGGGGCGTTGCACACGGGTGTCAAGCGCGCCCTGGCCGTTGTCTCTTCGCACTATGCCATCAACCTCGAGGCTGTCAGCGACGGCTATGTGTTGCCAGAAGATGACGAGGAGGCTGATGTGGAGGTCGTGAAGCTGTTGGAGGCGGCCGAGGCACCTGGCACGATGCTGGCTGGTCTGTTTGAAGAAGAGGTGGTCCCTCCCGCGCCGGCCACCGATCCTTGAGCTTTGACCTGGGCCAAAAGGGGCCATGTAACCGGATTGAGTTAGTTGCTGTATCGTGACGTTTTTGTGGCTGTTGAGGCCTTTTAAAGTATTTGCGTATGTGCGTCTTTTAACCGTTTTCTGTTCTACTTCCAAGCCTGTGCCCTCTGTCTCGATCTTGGGAACCCGCAAAGAAATCTCTCGGGACTTAAGCCGTCCTTCGGCGAAGGGTGGTGAGGGAGCTGCCGTAGCCCAGAGGCGTAGGCCGTTCTCACGACTCGACCGGCCCTTTGGCCTCTAGACAAACTTTTGGTCTTTTGGGTTTCTTGTGAAGGTCCCGTCGGAGCGCGAGAGAGTTTGGCGTAGAAGTTTTTTGAAAGACCATTAACAAACGGTGTTTGAGACTTAGGGGGTTTCGGGACTTAGGGGGTTTCCTAGGGTTTCCCCTTTTTGGCCCCCGAGGGAGGCTCGGCTTTGCCGAGGCAGAGCCGAGTCTCCCTTATAGCGCTATTGTGACGTCGAGCCCCTATCTCTGCATAGAACTTCCTCGGAGCCTACGCTGTCCTTTGGGTGAAAAGGTGGTGAGGGAGCTGCCGTAGCCCGGAGGCGTGGGCCGTTCTCACGGCTCGGCCGGCCTTTTCGCCTTTGAGACGTTCGTACGGTCCTTAGGTTCTATACAATCGACTTGTCTATAAGGGGGGTTCCTCGAAAGATTATAACAACTAAGAACGCTTCTTTATTGTATTTCGAGAAACAATGTAAACAACGTTTGGAAATTTAAGGGTAGAAACGACGTAGCTGTTCTATGTTCCAAGCGTTTGTGAAGATTTTGCCCTTCTCGTTGGCCAACTTGTAGGTCCCGGGCTTCAGCACTTGAGCGACGATGTATGGCCCTTCCCAGGGTGGGGTCAGCTTGTGGCGGCCCTTGTTGCTCTGCCTCCGTCTCAGCACCAGGTCGCCCACCTTCAGGTCTCGGCTTTGGACGCGCCGGGCTTGGTAGCGTCGTAGGGCTTGCTGGTACCTGGCTGAGTGTAGCAACGCGACGTCTCGGGCTTCCTCTAGTTGGTCGAGGGCGTCTTCGCGGGCAGTGCGGTTGCTTTGCTCGTTGTACGCCTGTAGCCTCGGGGAACCGTATTCTAAGTCAGTGGGGAGGATGGCCTCGGCTCCATAGACCAGGAAGAACGGTGTGAATCCCGTGGCTCGGCTTGGGGTATTTCTTAGGCTCCAGATGACTAACGGGAGTTCGGCAAGCCATTTCTTGCCAAACTTCTTCAATTGGTTGAATATTCTTGGCTTAAGGCCTTGTAGGATCATGCCGTTGGCATGCTCTACTTGGCCATTCGTCCTTGGGTGCCCTACGGCCGACCAAGCCACCCGGATGTGGTGGTCGTCGCAGAACGTTAGGAACTTGCGTCCGGTGAATTGTGTCCCATTGTCAGTGATGATGGTGTTAGGAACCCCAAACCTGTGGATGATATCGGTAAAGAACAGCACCGCTTGCTCGGATTTGATCTGAGCGATTGGGCGAGCCTCGATCCATTTGGAGAATTTGTCGATAGCTACCAGCAGATGGGTATGGCCCCCGGATGCCTTCTGCAGAGGCCCAACCATGTCCAGCCCCCACACAGCGAATGGCCATGTGATGGGGATGGTTTGGAGGGCTTGGGTCGGAAGGTGCGTCTGTCGAGCATAGTACTGGCATCCCTCGCAGGAGCGTACTAGCTTCGTGGCGTCGGCCACCGCCATTGGCCAATAGAAACCTTGGCGGAAGGCGTTACCTATGAGCACCTGAGGCGCCGCGTGGTGCCCGCAGACTCCCACGTGCAAGTCCGAAAGTAAGGATTGGCCAGCCTCGGTGGTGATGCATCGCTGGAGAACACCAGATGGGCTACGCCTATACAACTCGTCGTCGCAGAGGGCGTAGGTCTTGGCGCGTCGCGCAAGCCGTCGGGCTTCGGTTCTGTCAGCGGGCAGTTCTCCTCGAACGAGGTGATCAAGAAAAGGGACTCGCCAGTCCGTTCCTTGGTCGACCTTGGGAGGCTCTGCATCAATCGCCATGGCCTCGGGCTCGGCGGGCGAGGTCTCGGTGGTAGAGGGGGCCTCGGGCCCTGCGGTGGGCTTGGCCGATGGGCCCTCTTCCATCGCTGAGGTGTAGTCGATGGATGGCTTGTGGAGGTCTCTGGTGAAGACGTTCGGGGGGACCGGGGTCCGTGCGGCCGCCATCTTTGCTAGTTCGTCCGCGGCCTCATTGAACTTTTGTGCAACGTGGTTGAGTTCGAGACCGTCGAACTTGTTCTCCAGGCGACGTACCATCGCGCAGTACGCCTTCATTTTGGGGTCATGGCAGCTTGACTCTTTCATCACCTGATCGACGACGAGCTGCGAATCACCCCGTACGTCGAGACGTCGTACTCCAAGTTCGATGGCAACTTGTAGGCCGTTGATGAGGGCCTCGTATTCGGCGACATTGTTGGAGGCGGCGAAGTGAAGCCGGATCATGTAGCGCATGTGTACTCCGAGGGGCGAGACCAGGAGCAGGCCCGTGCCAGCCCTAGTCTTCATCAGGGACCCGTCGAAGTACATGGTCCAGCATTCTGATTGGATCTGAACGGGTGGCAGCTGTGTGTCGGTCCATTCGGCTACAAAGTCAGATAGGACCTGTGATTTGATCGCCTTTCGAGGCGCGAAGGACAAGGTTTCCCCATGAGTTCGACAGCCCACTTGGCTACTCTACCCGAGGCCTCCCGGTTTTGGATTATCTCTCCCAGAGGAAAAGACGACACCACAGTCACCGGGTGGGACTCGAAGTAGTGACGCAGCTTGCGTCGAGCCAAGACTACTGCATAAACCAGCTTCTGGATGTGGGGGTAACGCGTCTTAGTTTCGGAGAGCACTTCGCTGATGAAGTAAACAGGTCGTTGGACGGGTAGAGCATGTCCCTTCTCCTGCCTCTCGACTACTACGGCCGCGCTGACCACTTGGGTTGTCGCGGTGACGTAGAGCAAGAGGTGCTCGCCCTCGGCGGGCGGTACCAGGACAGGGGGGTTGGTCAGCAGTGCTTTGAGCCTGGCGAAGGCTTCTTCGGCCTCGGCGGTCCAAGAAAAGCGCTCGGACTTTCTCAAGAGGCGGTACAGGGGCAGGCCTTTTTCGCCGAGGCGTGAGATGAAGCGACTTAGGGCCGCAAGGCATCCCATGACCCTCTGTACTCCCTTGAGGTCTCTGATTGGTCCCATGCTGGTTATAGCTAAGACCTTCTCTGGGTTGGCCTCAATGCCGCGTTCCGAGACTATGAATCCCAAGAGCATGCCTCGGGGGGACCCCGAACACGCACTTCTCGGGGTTGAGCTTGATGCCCCTCTCTCTAAGGCATTTGAAGGTCACTCTCAAGTCATTCACGAGATTTTCGGCCTTTCTGGTTTTGACCACGATGTCGTCTACGTAGGCCTCGACGGTCTGCCCAATGTTGTCGCCAAAGACCTGGGTCATGCACCGCTGGTACGTGGCACCTGCGTTTCTGAGGCCGAAGGGCATCGTCACGTAGCAGTACATGCCAAATGGTGTGATGAAGGAAGTCGCGAGCTGGTCGGACTCTTTCATCTTGATTTGATGGTATCCGGAGTACGCATCGAGGAAAGACAGGGTCTCGCACCCTGCGGTGGAATCAACGATTTGATCGATTCGAGTAATGGGAAGGGGACCTTTGGACAGGCTTTATTCAAACCGGTGTAGTCTACACACATCCTACCACTTCCCATTTTTCTTCTTGACTAAACGGGGTTAGCCAACCACTCCGGGTGGGATACTTCCTTGATGAACCCGGCCGCCAAGAGCTTCTGTACCTCCTCCCCGATGGCCCTGCGTTTTTCTTTCGTTGAAGCGCCGCAGGCGTTGCCTCGCCGGTCTAGATCCAGCCCGGATGTCCAGGGCGTGCTCGGCGACTTCCCTCGGTATGCCCGGCATGTCCGAGGGACTCCATGCGAAAATGTCGGCGTTCGCACGGAGAAAGTCGACGAGCACGGCTTCCTATTTGACGTCGAGGGTGGCGCTGATTTCAGCGCCCGGTCGTCGGGGCATGCGGGGTCGACTGGGATGAGTTTGACGGTTTTCAGCGGGCTCGAACGCCCCCGCGCGACGCTTGGAGTTAGGCACCTCGCCACTGAGCTGGTCTAGGTGGGCGATGCGGGTCTCGGCCTCCGCAAGGGCCTCGGCATACTCGATGCACTCGACGTCGCAGTCGTATGCATGTTCGTACGTGGATTCGATTGTGATGACCCCATTAGGGCCTGGCATCTTGAGCTTGAGGTAGGTATAGTTGGGCACTGCCATGAACTTGGCGTAGCATGGTCGCCCCAGGATGGCGTGGTAGGCTCCCC
The DNA here is from genome assembly GCF_019320115.1 of Miscanthus floridulus. Taxonomy (NCBI): domain Eukaryota; kingdom Viridiplantae; phylum Streptophyta; class Magnoliopsida; order Poales; family Poaceae; genus Miscanthus; species Miscanthus floridulus. The sequence goes on from NC_089585.1 coordinate 41,323,259, forward strand.
CGAACCCGACTACTTCAAAGGTGAGGACTTCCTTGCGGTAGTTGGAAGGGGTGCCGAAGCAGACGGGAAGGTCGATGCGCCCGAGGGGTTGCGTGCGCCTCCCCGGCACGATGCCGTGGAAGGGTGCAACGTCGCCTCGTAGCCTCGACCGGTCGATCTCTAAGAGCTCCAGGGTGTTGGCCGTAGAGGATGTTGAGGCCGCTGCCATCCGTCCATCAACACCTTGGAGAGTCGGGTGTTGCCGATGATCGGGTCGACGACCAGCGGGTACTGCCCGGGGTTCGGAATACGGTCGGGGTGGTCACCTCGATCGAAGGTGATCGCCTCTCGGGACCAGTCGAGGTACTAGGGGGTGGCCACCTTGACCGCAGAAGACTTCTCGGCGCTCCCTCTGCGCCTGCCGCATCGTAAGGCATGCCGAGGGCCCACCGAAGATCATGAAAGCGTTGCGTACCTTGGGGAACCCGTCGTCCTTGTCCTCTGTTCCGACCGCTGGTACCCTCTTCTGCTTGGCGTCGGTCATCGGGGAGCCCGAGCTTGGTCGTAGTAGCGCCGCAGCATGGTGCATCCTCGAGAGCATGCTTCCACCGGACCCTTGATGGTAAGGGCAGGGCTCTTCAGCATGTCGTCGAATAGCCCGGGGCCACGGGGGCCTCGGGGATTCCTACGATCTGTTGTGGCAACATGGATGGCCTCGAGGACCTCCTGCTTCCCTCGGGCGACCCTTCTTCTTTGTTCTTTGGGAGGGTGGGAGGTTGAGGCGATGGGGGCCTCTTCCTCCGCTTACCCTTGCAATCGGCGTCGGGGAAGATGGCTCCGACAGCCTCTCTCCCCTGAGGCGAAGCTGGTGGCGAGGTTGAGGGAGCGCGGGCAGCAGAGCGCGGGACACTTGCGTCCTAACTCTCTGGACCAAGTCCCGACAAGTGGTGGCCGGAGAGGAAAGCTGGACGATCTCCGAGTCACCGACGCTGGGTAGCTCGGTGCACTATTGGGAAGCGCCGGATGAAGTCTCGGAGAGACTCGTCCGGCTTCTGGCGGCAGCTCTTAAGATCCCAGGAATTCCTAGGCGTACGTAAGTGCCCTGGAAGTTCCCAACGAAGATCCTAACTAAGTCGCGCCAGTCGGATTTGCGAGGGAGGGAGATGCTCGAGCCAGGCTCGTGCCGAGTTCGACCAAGAGCAGAGGGAGATTGCGCGGATGATGAGCAGGTCATCGTCTGCGCCGCCTAGCTGGCCAGGCCAGGCGTAATCGGCGAGCCAGAGCTCTGGGTTGGTCTCAGCCGCTGTACTTCGCGAGATTGGCCGGCTGTCGGAACCCCGGGCGGGGAAGGAGCCGCGCGGATGGCCCTGCTGAAGACCCGAGGGCCTGGCGGCTCAGGGGAAGGACTGCGGTCCTCACTGCTGTCGTATAGCGACCGCCCTCGGTGCGGTGGTAGCCCCGGGCGGCTCCGTGTCGTGGCGGCCGTCGCTCGCCAACTACTTTCGTGGTCGTCCCGTGCTCGCGTTTGGTCTCTAGGTCGATCGCGTACCGAGGGGGCCATGTTGACCGTCGGCGTGCGAGCGGCCTCGGGGCGGACCGAGGCATCCTGGCCCCGGCGAGGTTGCGCTGCGGGCTGCTCCGAAGTGCCTCCGCGCCGGCGGGAGGCGGAACTTTCGGCCTGCTGCACCGCTGCGGTCTCGAGGAGGTCGCGGAGCTCTCCGCGGACCCGTCGCCCCTCGGTGGTGGAGGGCTCGGGCATCGCTCGGACCAGCATCGCAGCCGCTGCGACACGTGGCGGCTCGAGTAGGGCCGGCGGACTTAGGTGCGGTTGCGCACACCACAGAGAACGAGAGAGGGAGTGGGAGATATACCGGCTGGTTCCCCACCTCCGCGCGAAGCCCGTGGAGTAGGTCCCGTGGCTGGCGAAGCTGCCACCGTGGAGATTTAAGGCGGCGGCGCTCCTTCTTTGCGGAGACGAAGCGGCGGCTACGACGGGAGGCGGAGGGTGCGGCTAGGGTGATAGGCGCGGTGCGCCGTCCCGAGCGCTGCCGCTTATAGGCGCGGCGAACCTCGGGTTGCGGGCGGGTCCACGAAGATCGAGCGGCGGACGAAGGCGTCCGCGTCCGCCTGATGTGGAGCGTCGGGGAAGAAGGAGCGTCCCGCTGACGTGCGGGCCCCGCGGGTCAGCAGTACAATGGCAAGGAGCGGGCTGGGCCACGGCTAAGCTGGGCCGAGGCTGACTAGGGCTGGCGCGCGCGAGAGGGCACTGGAAGCCCAGCAGATATTCGAGAAGAGGCCGGAGCTCGGCGGGTGGAGTGCGGGGTTGGGCCGGATATCTGCTGCAGGGTTGCTTGGTCGCGGCAGGCCGAAAGCCAAGGGCAGGCTGAAGGCGCAGAGAAAAACTCTTTTTTTGTAAAGAGACTTTGAAACTTATTTCAAATATTTAAAACATGCTTTTAACTCAAATTTGAAAACCCTTTTTCAAATAGGGTTTGAATATATTATGAGCTTATTTGTGAAATATATTTTAAACCAATTTTGAGAATTGAAACCAACTCAAACTTTGGACTTATTTTGAATTAGTTTTGAAACATAATTTTGAAGCCTTTATTTTCAAAAAGAATCATGACTTAAACAAATTTTCGAAATTCACTTTTCACACAGAAAGGCTTATGCAAAGGCATGAATGCGAGAGACATACTTTCATAAACTTCGTAAAAGTTTTACAAAGCTTACTTTCACTCTTTGAATTGTCAACAACCACAGTTTTGAAAGTCGACGACTACGACGCGCCTAGTCGCGCCTAGTCGCTAGGCTACGGCCCGGCGCCTGGACTAGGGGGGTAGTCGCTCCTCAAGTCGACGGGAGCGCCTAGGCGGCGCCTCCGCGCGACTCGGCGGCGCCCAGAAGCCCTAGGCGGCGCGGAATCGACTCGAGGCGGCCCGCAGCGCGCAAAATTTTACGCGGCGGCCGGCGAGCGCGCGCGCGGGAAAGGTTGGCGCCGGGGGGAATTGCCGCGCGCGCGCGACGGATAAGGCCGCGTATGGGTACTGAAGCCGCGCGCGAGGCTATTCCGCTGCCAGGCGACGCTCCTCTCCGCCGGGAAGCAGCTTCCGCCGGCGCCGACGCTCCTCCCCGCCCGCCAGTCCGTTCCGACCTCGTCCTCCTCCACTCCTCCCCGGTCTCCTCCCAGCTCGTCCTCCTCCCCGCATCGAAGCCTCGAAGGGCCTCCCCGCCGGCCAACTCCCCGCGGCCCAGTACCCTCCCCGGCGGTCATCTCCCTCAGGCGGAGCCCCAGCCCCCAAGGCCGACGCCCAAAGCCGAAGGTATGTCCTCCCCTGCTCTGCTCTGCTCTGCTCCCTTGAACTGCTCTGCTCTGTTTCCCTGCTGCTCTCCTCTCCTCTGATTGCTCTGTTTCCATTTGTCCTCTGCTCTGTTTCCCTACTGCATGTATATATCATTATATCTGATTGCTTGTTCAGTTGTTCTGAAATCTGATTGCATGTTCTAAAACTCAGATTGGTTGATTGCTACAGCCTACAGGCATACTGATTGCTTTGATTTCTGTAATCTGAAATCTGATTGCATATACTGATTGGCTGATTGCTTTGATTGCATGTGTATGTTTGTAATTTGTTGATTGTTCAGATGACGGAAACAGAGGGTCAACCTGACTCTGGACGTGCAACAGCGGGAGGAAATGTCTTGAGAAGGAACTCAGATGATGTGGGATGGGTGTTTGGGGTTCTTGTTAATCCGAACAACAAGGACCAGGTGAAGTGCATACTCTGTGACAAGGTCATGTTTGGAGGGGTTTATCGGTTGAAGCAGCATATCGCCCAGGAAGGAAAGAATGCAAAGAAATGCCAGGGCACAAAGACCTCCAAAGAGAAGTTAAAGGAGGCTCAAGAAAAGTGCAAGAAAGCACTAGATGAAGCAAAAAGGAAGAGGGTGGAGAAGACTGTTCGTGAGATAGAACTTAGAGAGGAAGTTCATGTATCTAGGGTTGGAACCTCAGAGGAAGTCACTTGTGTTGGAAGTTCAGAGCCTCACAAATTAGGCCCCATGGACAAATGGACAAAAGCTATTGATCCTACAGCAACCAAATCTGAATCTTTGACTCAACAAAAGCTGAACAAGGAACTTTGGAAAGAAAGATTACATGAGGTGCATAAATATATTGCAAGATGGGCCTATAACCATGGTAATTTCCTTGCTGTTTTTTTTTATTTCAGATTTCATTGGATGCTATGCTACTACCTATTGCTGTAGTAATGCACTAATTTCCTTTCTTTGTAACATTGGCAGCAATACCATTCAATGCTTGTGACAACGATGAGTTCAAGCAAATGTGTGAAGCAATTGGACAATTTGGGCCTGGAATTGAACCGCCAACTATGTTTGACCTGAGAGGGAGATTGCTAGAAGAAGAATATGCAAGAACCAATAGTTTGCTGCAAGAACGTGAAGCCGAGAAGATGAAGAATGGGTGCTCTATTATGACCGATGCTTGGTCAGATAAGAAGAGGAGAAGCATAATGAATTTGTGCACTAATTGTGCTGATGGAACCAGTTTTATTTCCTCAAAAGAGATGTCAGATGTGTCACACACAAGTGAAGTCATCTTTGAACTAGTAGACAAAGCAATTGAGGACATTGGTGAGGATGATGTGGTGCAAGTTGTGACTGACAATGCTTCTAACAACATGGGAGCAAAGAAGCTTCTGCATGAGAAGAGACCACATATCTTTTGGACCTCTTGTGCAGCTCACACAACCAACTTGATGCTCCAAGGAATTGGCAACATTCCTCGGTTCAAGAAGGTGGTTGACCAAGCAAAGGCATTCACCATATTTGTCTATGGGCACACAAGAACACTAGAGTGCATGAGATACTTCACTGAGGGGAGAGAGATAGTAAGGCCAGGAGTGACTAGGTTTGCTTCAAACTTTCTGACTTTGGAAAGCATACAAGAGAAGAAGGACCAGCTAAGAAAGATGGTGGTTCATAGTAGGTGGGACTCACTGAAGGATGTGAAATCACAGAAGGGAAAAAATGCTACAGCAACTATATTGAATCCAAATTTTTGGAAGGATGTGAAGTTGACATTGGCTGTTTTTGAGCCATTGTTCAAAGTTCTTCGTTTGGTTGATGGAGATGTGAAGCCATCCATGGGTTTCGTATATGGAGAACTATTGAAGGCAAAGAGACAGATCAAAGAGGCCCTTGGCAATGTTGAGTCCCGTTTCAAGGATGTTATTGACATTGTTGGGAAGAAGATGGCTGGAAGACTTGATTCTCCATTGCATTTGACAGCTTATTTGCTGAATCCACACTACAGTTATGCTGATCCATCAATCTTTGATGTACCCAAAATAACAGAAGGTTTTATCAGTTGTGTGGAGACTTTTTATTATCATGATGAGGAAATGCAAGAACAAGCTGCCAATGTTGAACTCCAGAAGTTTCAGAGTAGAGAAGGACCATTTAGCAAGAAGCTTGCAAGGACTTTTGAAAACTTTGATTATAATCCAGGTAAAAGTTATTTCCTGATTATACATGGCTGTTTGTTGTGTTCATCTAACAAGAAATCTGCTATAACTACTAACTAATAGTGTGTTTTTTTATTTCAGCATCATGGTGGAGGCTGTATGGAACTGAAACACCAGCTCTACAGAAGATGGCTACAAGGATCCTATCTTTGACAGCAAGCTCTTCTGGTTGTGAAAGAAATTGGAGTGGGTTTGATGGGGTGCACACTAAGAAGAGAAACAGGCTTACTGTAGACCGCCTCAACAAGTTGGTCTACATTCAATTCAACAACAGGCTGCTTAATAAGAGAGCAAAGATCAAGTCAAAGAAAATTACTGATGTTCTCTTGTCTAGTGATACAACTGAAGCTCAAGGTTTCCTCCAAGAGAATGGAGATCATTTGGCAGTAATTGTTTTTAGAGATGATGAAGATGAGGAACTCATGGAAGGTACAGGGATACCTTGGTCTGTGCTTGGAGATGCAGTGGGAGCAGAAGAACAACTAGAGCTGCGTAGAAGTGCAAGGGTGAGAGAGCTCTATGAAGGAGAAGAGTTCCAGTCCGAAGAAGAAGAGTTTGATGAAGATGAGGATGACTATGTGATGGATGATTAGATGAACCCTACTGAAGAAGTGTGAGACAGCCTCATGTCATGTTTGCTTTGCTTTTGTGATCTTAGAACTCTTTGCTTTTGTCATGTGTGCTTGTGTTTTGTGTTGTGAGAACTAAGAACTGAGAATCATGTGTTGTAATGTGTGTCTTCTATCCATTTTATGTTCTCTGTTGCTGCCTGTTGTTGTCTTCTACTCTTCTCCATTGCAGTTGGACTGTTGGAGACTTGGAGCATTGCTGCATCAACTACAAGTAAGGAACTAGGAACATCACTTCTGTTATTCTGTATCAACTACAAGTAAGGACTAAGGACCTAAGGTATGTCTATCTAAATTATTCATGATTTCTGCTATATAAATATATATATTATGCTATATATATTATATATTATACTAAATTGGCAAAACGCCTAGCAAAACGCCTAGCATCGCCTAGGCTAGCCTAGGCTGGACTAGTCGCTAGGCTAGGGGTCATCGCCTAGATTTCGCCTAGCGCCTAGAAAAACTTTGTCAACAACTAAAAGATCTTGGAAAATTTTAGAAAATTCACCAAATCGTTTATTTTATTTAGTGTTTTTTCTATTCGCAACCCAAAATAGAAATTTTGAGGTGTGACAATAACCATCAAGAGTAAAAGAAAATCTAAAGTAACAACGATCATCTAGTGCCACTGGAATCTAGATGCAAACTCTCAATGCAAATGCACAGGAGGATCTATCTTTCATGAAATTCAAGAGTTTCTAATTTCATGCTCGATCTTGTAATTCAGTTGCACACGAACTTGCTCGCTTTGGGTTTGTTGGGGGACCTGAGTCATTACCAGATTTGGATTGATCCCCTTCCGACCTTTGTAAAAAGTTTTTTTTGGGCTGTGATCTCACTTGTCCAATGGTGAAATAAAAAAAAACAGCGAGTTTAATTTGAATATTAAAAACAAACAATATGATACTTGGAACACAACGCGCCCATTCCGCCACTAAAAAAATGTAAAGGCAAATAAACAGACTGGCCGGCGGCCGCTGGCGTAATCTGCTGTACATGCATGTGCGCTAGGTGAAGCTTCCGGATAAACCGTATCTGCTGCACTGATCATTGTGACGGATATAACTAATTATTGGTGTGGTGGACGGTAGGATTCCTGAACCCAGAAACATACTCCTCCTAGAGACGATTATATCGTCGTACCGAATATCCAGAGATCAGCTGGAAGATGTATATGTATATATTAGTATAAAATACAAAGACGTGCATCTCCCGTGATACCGGCACGCACTGCACGTTAGCGAGGTCAGCGTCAGGCCGCACCTGTCTAATTCATATCGTTGTACTACCTCGTCAATTATCACGGCATGGGACCGGACAAGCTTAAGCAGCTAAGGACATGCATGTGCTAGAGAGCGAGGGCCATGCATGCGTACATGCATTATTGATGATCGATCAACCATTCAACACCAATACCAACCAGTAGTGGACCGATGAGTCCACGTACACATCTCGCATCTCGGATCCCTCGCGTTGGTTCAAACAGCTAGCAGTCAACTGCACACTCTAACACGGCCAGCTCGATCGGTACGTGCATGGTGGTCAAAACGACGTGCTCGTCGTCTACAGAGCCCAGGTACTACAGCTGTACCCAATTAGGAGGCGTAATAAAAAATGCTTTTTGTTCGTGGAAGGAAAGCGACGGCTGGTACGTGCAGGATCGGATATAAGGCCGGAGCGAGGGAGGTGTCTGCCGAGAGTTGTGTGCATGTATGGACGGCCAAATTAAACAAGGTAGCGGTGGTTGCAAGGACATCGCTGCACTGCACGCGCGCGTGTCTCACGAGGACCAACCGCACGGTGTGTTTGGTTCAAGGCCTCCCCAGGCAACGATCTGCACACGTACAGGACGCCAGCAGGGAAGATTGCCAGAGTTTGAAACCAAAAGCTCGTGACTGCGGCAGGTTCGTCGCCGTCCGCTGGTCCGGTGCGCGACTTTTGAAGATAGAAGATTCCTTTCATCCCCTGCAAAACAAATGATATCGGAAACGGAAAGCGATCGATTGGGAGGGCTGCTTTTCTAAGTTCAGCCACTCGATGTAATGTGGCACGCGACCCTCTCATTTTCACACCAAACGAAGTAATGATAATAATAACAAAATCAATAATGGCACGATACTCCTAGGACAACTACTATGTTTATGCCATTCAACAATATGCTTATCTGCAAAATAAATGCATGTCTCCACGCGAGCATGCATATGCCCGCGCTACCTGCAAATCCCATATGCTAGGTCCCCGCCGGATTTGAGGACGCGTCCCATCCGCGATCCCTCTCGCTCATTTCAACCACGGAGATGTTTGGCTGTTAGAGTGTTTGTTAAGTAAACTGCAGCTAGCTCATCGGTTCTGTGTGAAAGAGCTCAGTGGATCGATCCTTCGCTCCAATGAACACAATGCTAGCTAGTAGTAGTACATTTTAGCGCATTGCCTTGCTTGAGTTGCTAGCTTCCACGCTAGCTTTGTCGATCAGCACACGTTAGGTTAAATAGCGTGTACTCCCTCCGTCATGAAAATACCAAGTCAAACCATCTAGATCGTTGAGTATTTTATTTTTTTACAAAATTTTTTACATATTAATGATATCAAATCATTATTATTAGATTTATCATAATGTTTTTTTTTCAAATATATGTAATCGCAAGTATTAATACTGTTTTTTACAAACTTAGATCAAATCCACGATTTTATTTTTTTTCCTCGAGGAAAAAAGAAGTAGCACAAGTTAGGTTGTGTTTGGTGCGGTTCCGAGGAGCTTTGGCTGTCACTACTACATAATCGATTTTTAGGGACGGCTCGTACCTATTTATAGGGGCGGTTTGGTCAGCCGCCCCTACCGAACCATTTCTACAAATCATGTATTTATAGGAGCAGTTCCCAGGCCGCCCCTACAAATTGATTTGTAGGGGCGGCTCGTATTACCAGCTGCCCCTACAAATCGATTTGTAGGGGCGGCTGTAGTACCAGCCACCCCTACAAACAGGTATTTGTAGGGGCGGTTCAATCTAGAACCGCCCCTACAATACGTTTTTCTACCAAAAAAATTCAAATTTACAATTCAAAATCGTGTTGCCGAACGTCCCGCGATATTATTTCACGCTTTGTTCTAATAGATGCAAGAAAGTGTGCTTTAGGTACGCGAGAAGATATAAGAAATAAAAAAGGTCTATAAAACAAAGTAGTTCTATAAAACAACAATATGTCAAAAAAATGAGAAGTAGCAGTAGTAGAGGCCTCAGAAACATGTCAATCATCATCTGATCTTGAACTTAGAGCATCAAGGCATCATAACAGAGAAGAGATGAGAAGGTAATGTAGGGGCAGCTGCTAATGATGCCAAGTTCCTCACAAGGTCTTGATCATCAGCTCATATTCCACATAATGTATGGACTTAGACAATTTCATCATCGGCAAAATAAAGGAGAGGAGAGAAGATGGGAGATTTGACAAAAAAAAGCAACAGCTGCTTAACAAACATAGAGAGGAAAATGTATAAAAACAAGCAGCTGCTGCTTCCCAAACATAGAGGATGGGAAAAGTGGCAAAAATAGAACAGAGGGAAGATTTGGCAAAAAAACAGCTGCTGCTGCTTTCCAAAAAAAAAGTAGGGAGCCAGTTATCTAAAAAAAGTAAGCAAGAATAGAAATATACTGTGTAAGTCTATAAATAACAAGGTGTCGCACTAAGCCAAGCATTCAAAGCTTTCACTCAGTTTCGTACATTGTAGAAATAAAATGAATATGCAGCTCTTATTTAAGTCAACACTTTCTACAAGAACAGACAACAGGCAAAGGACAAATCAGCTAAGAAGACTTCAATATTACAGACACAGAAATAATCCTGTAATCATGAAACAATTATGGTAGGGATAAATTATGAAAAACAGTTCATCATCTTCTTCTAGCTGCATGAAATTCCTCATTTTCTCCTTCCTATATTCCATAATATTGTTCCTAGAGCTCATTATCTAACATTTACATGTAGGACAGACAAATCTTACATATAGCATGAGTGTGCTGCTAGTTGACAAATGATTAATGTGTGTGACAACTAGCAAGTACCAATTAATTAGGGGGTGGGGACAATCAGGAATGGATAAAGGTGCTAAACTCATAGAACATTTACTTATATAGAGAACAGTCACAATAAACTGTATAAAAGAAGAAAAAGAATGTGTAGCAGCCAGCAAGTACCAATCAAGAAGCAAAACGCTAAAAATGTAGCACTAGCATAAGATAGTAGTAACACTAGCATAAAAGAAGACAAATCTGCATGTGGGTTACTTATATGTAGAGTGTATCTTTAGATTGCAGTTTACTTTCAGTCTTTAATGAAGAAAAAAAAGAGTCTGATTAAGTGTTGCAACTTTCAGATTGTAGAAAGTATCTGATATTTTCTTGTGATGGTATGTGTTTTATCTAAGTAGGTTGATCCCATCTCTGTTTTTTCAATTCAGGACTTGTTGGTAAATTGGACTTCCCTGTCAGGCACCTATTTTCATCAGTCCAGATATTTCCAAACTCATTCTCTGGATTCTCAAGTAGCCAGCCTTCGATTAGTCCTTTGACTTGTCAGGTTAGTCATTGATGGAAATATGGAATTACCCTTTTCATTGTTGGTCTATTAGATTTAGTTAGATTTGTTGCATTTGTATATTTGATTGAATCAATTTTAACTTTTTTCGTAGTTTTCAGTATTTGGTCATTTCTTGCTAGATCATGGTTAAAGCTGATTGCCTGCGTCTGAACATCTTGTCCCCATTACAATGTGCATTCAACAATGTTCAGATTTTAAATCATGTTCCTGTTGGTTTCAGTAGTCTAAACTTTAGGAGCTGATCCTTAGAATTTGACCCAACAATCAACAATGATATATGTATCTAGAATTTCAGTACACGCTTGATCACTCTATTTTGATGCAAAATGCCAAGTTAGAGTACCAGAAATAATGATGAGTTTAGAAGAGGTAATAAAGCGTAGGGGCAGAAGCTTGCCTTGCCGTTCGGCAGTAGCTTGTGATGCTGCACTAGAAGATTAGAGGAACGCAGGGCTAAAAGATAAGTGGCTGACAGTATGTTCAGAGATCATCTTGAAGAACAGAACCGGCCCTGTTGCACTAAGTTTCCAAAAAGATAAGCAAGGTTCGCTGTAAAAGTGGTTGATGAGCAGAGTTGTTCAGTCTTGATACTTGCAGTGCGTGGACCTGATTTAGTTCAGCCATACAGATTTTTTTTAGTGCAAAGCAGGCAAATTGAGAACTTTAGTAAAGAGTGGAGGTATTTGTGCAGCCTGATGAAGTTCAGCAACGATGATTTAAAAAAAATACAAGACAAGGAGATGCCAAATGGAGGATACATGATGACAGAGAAGTGTATGACTTTTTTTGTTTGAATGAGAAGCTTGTGACAAGTAGCACCGGTTATACAGCCCTTGATATAAGCAAGCAGTACAGTTCGATGTCCACTACAGAGATGCAATGTAATATCGTTTGTGATGAGTAGAGCTAAGGATGTAAACCACCGCCGGAAGCAGCAAGGCTTGGACATTGATAGTGTGCAGTCATGTAAACTTTCAGTATATGTGCCCCCCAAATTGCAGGTCAAATTTGTGATGCAGAGAGATCAGTAGAATAGCAGCTGCATTCGGCATCATTTTCTTAGTATTTATTATTTTATATCCAAGTATTAAGTTGTGCTTATTTGATTCATTTTCTGTTAAAGCCCCACGGCTAACTGAATCAAGCAAATGGTTTTTATGCAAGTCAACTTTAGTCACCGGATTGAATAACAATGAATACCAGATAACCAGGTCAAATAAATTGTGAGATGCTAGAAGCCTACCTCACCGTTCCGCAACGCACCAAGCCTTTCCGCCGTCGATCCCTGCATCAGCTAGACCATCCTCGCTCGCACCATCTTCACCTCCTGCCCGGCATGCCCTTGCCCCAAATCTGGTTGCAAATCAGGCAGCGTGCTCGCTCAAGGCCGCCATCAGCTCTGCGGTGAGGCAAGCGGTCGTCGAGGTCCCGACGAGTGGTTGGGGGAGGTGGAGGGCGGCGACCGGCAAGGAGGCGAGGAGGACACCGCGCGGAGGTGAGGAGGACACCGAGCGCCAAACCCTAGGTCACCCCGCCGGTGGAAACCCTAGGGCAGAGAGCAGGCGCGCGGGTGCGGGGAGGGGCGCGCGGGTGCGGATGTGGGGCACGTGGGTGCGGGGAGGGGGTGCGGGCCAGCATCGAGACAGGACTGGCCGGAAGGCGACGTCGGCGGGGTAGCCTGATGGCATCGGAGGAAGAAGACAGAGCCCAACAGGCTGTCTCCCGTGCGCCCCAGTATTTATACCCAGGACTATTTCTGGGGGCGGTCCCTGATCCAGCCGCCCCTACAAATACATTTGTAGGGGCGGTTCCTAATCCAACCGCCCCTACAAATATTTTCTATTTTTTAAAATTATAAATTCTATATTTTTTATATCATAAAAACACAAAGTAATATAAAAAAAATTGTGTATATGCACAAATATAATATTTTGTATTATTGTATATATGAATAAATATATATATAAACAATTGTAGTTAAAACAATATAGAAAACAAAAAAACAAAAATTAAAAATTTAAATTTTAAAACTTCGACTATAATTTTATGATATTAAATGAAATAAAATGAAAATATTGTAAACATAAAAGTTGTATAACTCATCAACATGTACAACTTTTATTTTGGTCATCTTGTCATGTGACTTTGTTTGAACGATTCAAATTTTAAAATTCAAACAATTTCAACTTGAAACAATATTTTGAAAGAGTAAATGATTTCAGATGAAAAACTCATGAATACCAAAGTTGTAGAACTCATCAATATGTACAACTTTTATTTTGATCATATTTTCATTTGACCAAATTTGAATAGTTGAAATTTTAAATTTCACTAAATGGCAACTTCAAATAAGATTTTGAAACCTTAAATGATTTCAACAATAAAAGTCGTGAACATTAAAGTTGTTGAACTACTCACTATATACAACATTTATTTTGATCACTTTTTTATGTGACAAAGTATTAGTAAACATTATTCATAAATTCACATATGATTCATAGTTTTATGAACTATACGAGGAACATCTTGATTTGTGAACAATGTTTACTATTACTTTATCAGATGAAGAAATGATGAAAATAAAAGTTATAGATCTTGATGAGTTATACAACTTTGGTATTCATCACTTTTTCAGCTGAAATCATTTAATGGTTGAAAATCTCGTTCGAACTTGTCATTTTTTTTAAATTTGAAATTTTAAAATGTTCAAACTTTGTCAAATGAAAAGAATGACCAAATCAACACACTAACTTGATAGGACAAGATTTTAGAAAATTTTAGGAAAAAAATCATCACATTTGGAGTTAGTATGAGGGAGAAAGACTAATTACAAATTTTACCCAGAGATTAAAAAGAAAAATCACAACTATTCATGATGATCAATGATGAACAAGTATGATTTCTCTTTTTAATCTGTGGCTGAAACTTGTAACTAGTTTTTCTCACTCATACTAACTCCAAATGTGATGGTTTTTCCCTAAAATTTTCTAAAATCATGCTCTATCATTTTAGTCTAGTCATCTATCTTTGTCACTAATTTTGAAAAATTCAAATTTTAAATTTTAGAAAATAACAGCTTCAAACCTGATTTCTAAACACTAAATGATTTCAGCTGTAAAGGTGATGAATATAAAGTTGTATAACTCGTCAAGATCTTCTACTTTTATTTTGATCATTTCTTCATTTCATAAAGTGTTAAGTGATTTCATAAAGTTTTAGTAGTAATAGAGTGGATGTTCAAATAGAATCATCTAGATATTGTAAAGGGTAGTCTCACACACATGCATAATGTAGTCTCACACACATACAAAAATTTGTAGTCTTACACACGTACATAAATATATATTCTCACACGCATGCATAGATGAAGTCTTACAAACACACACTTACACAAACACTCTACGTTCAATAACTAGCTAGCCCGCTGTAACGACTTTCCCCTTGACACCTTTTCATTCATATGGTAATGTCTTTGGGGAGGTTCTTTTCCACAACACTGATCTTCTTAGAAAAGTCTATGAATAGCGGCATCTCATCGTAGTTATTATAAGTTTCAACATCATCCACGCCATCAACTCTAATAATGTGCTATTTTCCGAAGGTAACCACGTGCTTTGTCTTCTTCTTCGGGGTGAGGTTACTTTGTGGGTCAGACATATAGAAAACTTGTGCAACACGTGAAGCGAGCACCCAAGGGTCATCTTGGTAGCCTAGATTCTCAAGGTCTAGGACTCTCAATCCGATCTCGTTCAGTTGGTGTTGTTTGATCCAGCGGCATCGAAATAGGGCCATCATTATATCCATTCTATAGTCAAGTTCCCATATCTCTTCAATGATGTCAAAGTATTGGATCTTTTGCCCTAATCTGTCGAGAGCCTCTATTCGAATGCCACTGTTTTGGTTCACATATTTACTATCCTTTGCGTGGGTATAGTACGTATACCCATTGATGTCATAAGCATTCCAAGATGTCACCTGTCTTGATGGCCCCTCCGCCAACCTACTGATGGTAATAGAGTCTATGATTTCTCCAGGCAGTATGTTTTGGTCCTTCAACCATATAGTTAGTCGTTGCTTGTGTTGTTTGATGACCCAATCATCCGAACGGCCATTTCTCTCTGCCATAATAATAGCCAAGTGTTCATCAATGTACGGTTGCATCAGTTGTGTACTCTATAAGACACTGTAATGCGCCCGACTCACCTCTTTATAATCATGATCGATGAACACTTTTCTACCACTAGTGCCCTTCCTAGCAAGCCTACCCTTATGACGAGAATCGGGTTTACCAATCTCTTTCTATACTTTTAGGTACTCTTGACAGCACTCGATGACTTCTTTAGTATTGTAATCCTCTATCATGGAGCCCTCTAGGTATGCTCGATTATGCACGTATCGACTTAGAACCGACATAAACCGCTCGTAGGACCATATTTCATGCAAGTAGCAAGGGCCCAGCGCCTGTATCTAATAAACCATGTGAATCATGAGATGTGGTATTATATCAAAAAAAGTAGGAGGTAAACACATCTCCAGTTGGTTTTGTGTCTCCACCACAAATTCATGTAGGTCACTCAGCTCTTGCTTGCCAACCGTCTTCTGTGAGATCTTCAAAAAGAAGTAGCACATACGGGTGATGGCTATCTTCAAGAACTCTGGCTTTATAGCCCTGATTGCAATAGGTAGAAACACTGTCAGCATCACAAGGTAATCGTGAGCCTTGCAGTGTGTTATTGATAAGTCCTTCATCGACACTAGCTTCTTCAAATTTATTGAAAACCCAGTCACGACTTTGATCCCCCTTAGGAAAGTGCATATAGCTCTATTCTCGTCTGGTGTTAGGTTGAAGCACGTCATGGGCAGAGTGTATTTTCCATTAGCCTCTGGTACCAGGTGAAGCTATGGCATCACATTTAGCTGCACCATGTCTTTCCGTGCTTTTAGACCATCCTTTGACTTGCCTATGTCCATCAAGGTAGCAATGAGACTCTTAAAGACATTCTTCTGCACGTGCATAGCATTAATGCCATGGGGGACCTCCAAGTCTAGCCAATAAGGCAAATACTGAAAGAAGATTGATTGTTTCTTGAAAGGTACGCCTTCGATAGGAGGTGTGCTTCTATCTCTATTCATCCCATCCGGATTCTTCTTTCCATAGATGACGCGTATGTTTTTCACCATTCTGTACATTTGTTCTCCGTTATGATGTCTCTCTGGAGGGGGTTCAATCTCTGGGATGTTGTCATAAAATCTAAAGAACAATTTGTTGTGGTACTTGTAACTTGTCTTTAAGAAGCGTCGGTTCCTTAGGTAAACTATCTTCTTGGATGCATCTAGGTACACCCATATAGTACCATCCAAGCAAACCAAACATCCTGTCTTCCCTTTGATCTATCCAGATAAAGCAAACAGCGCGGGGTAATCATTGGTAGTAACAAATATTATTGCTCTACATATGAAGTCCCTCTTTCGAAATGCATCATACATCTGCTCCCCATGCCTCCATAGCCACCCCATTTCTTGCATCAAAGGCTCGAGGAACACGTCTATATCAATGCCTGGTTGTTTAGGGCCAGAAATAAGAATAGTGAGGAGAAGGTACTTTCTCTTCTCACACAACCATATTGGGATGTTGTACATGGTCAATATCACTGGCCATGTGCTGTGGTCGCTCATTGTGATAGAACCACCCAATTTATACAAGATCAAGTACGGTTGTCCCCGCTAACACGTTGACACACCCATACTTTCACTCATATAAACCCGGTAGTCCGCCGAGTGTCTCGAAAGACCACGGTAAATCAACATCACAACCAAGATCGCGTGATTAAGCAAATACACATCACATACATCGGGTTGCAACGGAAATAATATTATAAAGGGGTTAACAAATAATAGTACAAGTTTGGGTTTCAAAACCGCTTAGTGAAAATAACATAGCTTTCAAATGATTACATTAATATAAGTTCCAAATATATTGCTAGCATAGTAACATCATCCGACAAAAGCATATAGATGAGAAGTAAGTATAGAATCACCGAGCCCACCGGTGGTTAGCCACCATCATCAACAGGTCGAGAACATCACCTGCAACAAGGTGGGATAAACCCTGAGTACTCGAATGTACTCAGCCAGACTTACCCATCTTAAACCAAAATAAAGCGACACCAAGGATTATGCATGGCTTTCTTTAGTGGGCTAGCTGACTTGTTTGTGAAAAGCATAAGCTATTATGAAGAAACCATTTTAAGTACTTTGCATCATCTTTATTATGACCGATCCATCTAGGTAAGCACCTGTACTATAGCAATCACTTGATTAACCAATAACATCCAGTTACCAATTTAGATTTAGCATATCCTATACCATCCAGATAACCATCATTGTTCCATAATAATTACTACGATGCCGTAACTCGAGTCAAGTGCTCACTATCCAGGAGCGATGGCGATTCGAATCGATTCCTAACCAGCTGGTGATTTATTCCTTACACAAACCTCACTCACCCGCTAAAGTGAGATATTGATCACCGAGTCAATTATCTAGGAATCTCGAGTTTGCTAGGAACCACATGTACCCAGGGGCCGATCGACTGCACTTTGGTCTTATCATCTCGCCCCCGAGTCCTACCACACCTGCTCCGGCATAGTGCGCTGCGGGCAATCTACTTAGCCCGAATAATCTCCTAGCTTCGCGGTCGGAAGGTACTTTATCCGGCCAGCTAAATGTAAGGCATGCGTTCAACATGACTCGAGGCCCAACAACAGACGGTCCTTAATCGACACAGATGGAAACTAACAGCACCCCAGAACCCTGTCTGGTTGCCTCCAACTTTTCCGTCCGGTCTCCAATTATCCATCACACATGGTTAATTCCAGGATATCATTCTTCTAGTAACCACCTATAAATGTAGGTGACCGGATATCACCGATCGCTACCGGTCTAAGCAAGGCTAAGCAGTTATTCGATCCCGACCTAATAGGGTAATAAGGTAATAAGGTAATAAGGTAAGCAAGGATAATACTAAATGCATCAACGGTTTCAATCAACTCCTACAACTTAATGCAACAATATATAACTCATATATAGAAAGAATTGCTTTTATAAAGTAGGAGACTTAGAATGCTCCGGGGCTTGCCTGGGATCCGACACAAGTCAGTTCAGTTAGCTTGCACCATCCTGGTGACATCTCAGGTCCTAGCACTCGCTTAGTCCTTCCATCTTCGGGATAGATCCATCAAATACTGTCTTCGGGTTTGGCTCCAACATCTCATCCTTCACGTGGTGCATCTAGCGTACCTAGATGAGATGCAATATGCAAGTGCATAAATATGAAGAATAGTACCATGAGACACATCACAAAATAGCAAGCAAGACAAGCATAGTTTACACTAACACACTTAAGTACTTCGCGATGCTTAACTTAAACATCACACAATCTATCATGCTAAGATGGCAAAGGAGACGACAACACCAAGCATGACACAAGTTTTTCCCAAGATCTCAGGTGCTCTAACTCAGTCATCATTCAAAGCATACGTCACACTTAACAATATACAAGCAAACACTATAATTGGAATCTGCCAATTTCTGGACATGCAAACAGAAGCTACAAGATTTAGCTATAACTGGAGTTACACAAATCCAAATGACTTGCAAGAAGACATTATGGAAAGATTATAAAATTTTCTACAATTCATCTTTAATCATCTTAGTATGATTCTCAAGTTAACTAAGTCAAATATACCCATTTATAGAAACTGGTCCACAATTGACAGAATGCAGCCATTTCTGAAACCCAACTTTAAACAGGCATAACTCACAAACCACAAGGCCAAATACCACCAAATTTTAACAGAAGCTAGATACATGAATTATCTACAACTTTGTTATTCTCATATTAAGATGATTTTACAGTTAGAAGGGTCAACTAATGCAATAATTGCATCTCTGTCCAAAACATAGACAGAAACTGACATGCCACTTTAAACAGCTATAAATGGAGTTATACATATACTATAAATGTGATTCTAGACTTTTTAGAAAGCTTTGAAAATTCTAAACAACTTTGTTGTAAACACCTAAAGCTAATTATACTATTAAGAAGGCCCCACAATAAGAACAAGGAAACCCTCTCTGGGTTTAAGCAGAAACAGCCACAGAGATTTAAGCAAGTATAACTCAAGATCTACTTAACCAAAAATCATGATATTTAACTTTTTGGAAAGCTTAAGAAAAGTACTACAACTCATGTATTTTCACCAAGTCATGATTCATAACTTAACTGAGCCAATTAATTCAAACATGCAGAACTGTTCAGAGTAGAAGCAAAGCAATACATGGCATTTGTTATTTTTATAATTCTTAAACTATAAATCCTAAACTCCTGAAATTTTTACCAGACAAGAACAATCACCTTAGTAGCACTCCACAAAAAGTTCACATTTATTTGAGCATAAAAACTGCAGTTATGAAAAAGACAATTAAGACTAGCATTCAAACCCTAACCTGCATAAATCTATTTTTACGGCAGAAACTTTAAACTCAAGATTCCAAAAAGTGGAGCATTCAAATCTTGCACAAATTTCACAAGGATTCCAAAAAGTCCTTATTTACTATTTTATGATTTTTCTACAAATTACTACGAATTTTCAAAGTGGAGCATTCAAATTTGCCAAAATCAAAAGAAAAGGAATCTAAATCTTGCACTGGGGTCCCTGCAGAAAACATATATTAAATACGAACAAATGAATCCTTTCTGGCACTATTCACAAGAGTCACTGTCTATTCACTTAACCCCCTGGAGAACATCATATTCATGCGCGTGGTCCTTCTTCTTCCTCACCTGGCCGGAACAGAGCAGCGTCGCCGGCGCTCGTGATTCAGGCGACTGTGGTCGTCGTCGGCGTCGGATAAGTTGCAGGGGAGCTCCCACGGGCCTGCACACCCGCATGTGGCCACTCAGTTAGGCCAGAGGGGGGCCATGTTGGCCTGGCCACGCGCACACACGTCTGCGACGGCCACGGCACCGGTGGCAGCACGCCACGGCGGTGAAGAAGGGCCGGGGAGGGACTCGAGAGGCCAAGGAGAGGGCGGTGGAGCCGGTGGTGCACGCGGATGGACACGAGGAAGCTCAGGGCAGTGGAGACACGGCATGGCGAGCTCGGCCAGCCGGCCATGGCGGACGGGGCCGTGCTCAGCGCACGCGAGCATGGCACCAAGTGCGAGAGAGCGTCGGGGAGGGCAAAGGGAGTGAGGGCGAGCGCGCTGGGATTCGATGCTTACTCAAGTAGGGTGCCTAGGTGCAGCAGGGAGGCAGGCGCATGCATCGGCATGGTGGGGTGCGCTCGGCGGCATGGTTGCCATGAAGTCAATTCATCGAGTACGTGGCGTGCGTTGCTGTGCCCGACTTGGAGTCTGTTTTCGGCATATTCGGTGCAGATTCGGACCTTGGCGCCTATAGAAAAGTTGTTGTCCTCAGAATGCTCTTCTACTTGTATTAAGGAAGCAAGACCATTAGAGCTATGGATTAGTAGGTAATTAAGCTCTAAATTAACAGTGTCAGTGTGTTGACAGCGATGAACAAAATCCCAAATTGATGCTCAAAACAAAGTCCAACGAGTGCCATCTTTATACATGCTCATCTCCATCATGTACACTCCAACTTTTATCTTTTGACCAAGTTGAGTTGCTTAACGAATTTTGGAGAACAAGGAATGCCAACGTCGTTGCTTAGCGAAGCTCCAGACTTAGAATAATTCTAAGTGCTGAAGACTGCAGCAGAATCAATCTTGTGACCTCTATTTGACTTATTTCCAAGCTGATCTAGGTCTTAGTGCAAAAACAAAGTTTCTTCTACATAATATTAACTACAACTTTTATTTAAGGTCCAACATCAAATCTTGTATAGAACCTACAGTTCTACTTTGACCAAAGTAGGATCATGATAAAGCTTAGATTATCCTTTTTGATCCATTGGAGCATTTTCTTGGCATTTTCCCAACATGAACCTTTCATGACTTTTGTTATAGAGTTCATCTAGAGTCATTTGGGCATGGTTGCAAGATTTGGTTGATGACCGAGGATTCCATTCACTTTATAAAATAATTCAAGCAAGGACATAACTCGTCATTTTATGTGACTTCTTGATTCCAAGCTTCACGAAACTTTTCCATGGATCAATATAGATGGGTATTGATGTGAGACACATGAAGATATTCCAATAACACCAGCCAAGCAAATGATGCTACCCCATGCACACTTGATGGTGATGATGGCTCATGCTCAAGCCATGATGATGCTACTACAAGCCCAACCACCACACCGCATTGTCTCATGTCACAAGATGACACTAAGGTATCAAATGATAATGTGGTTGATCATGTTGATTCATATGATGAGCTTGTTAGTAGACTTGCAAGCATGACCATGTCTTTAGGAAATGAGAAAGCTAAAACATTGAAATTAGAAAATGAAAGCTCATTTCTAAAGAACTCTTGTGAAGAACATAACAAATTACTTAATACTTATAAATCTTCACTTGATGAGCTTAAATTGAATCATGAGACACTACTTGCATCTCATGATGAATTATTAGAAAAACAAGCCTCTCTCATTAAAATATTTATAAAGAAACTAAAAAATAATGAGAGCTCATCACATGGGTCAAATGATCAATCACATGTTGTTGCTAACCCTTGTGATGTAGGCAAGAAGCATGTATCCACCTCTTGTGATGATTTATTAGATATGCCATGCTCTTCACATATAGATGCTTGTTCTACTTCTATGTCTTGTGAGACTAACCTTTTGAAGGAGAACAATGAGCTCAAAAATGAAGTGAAGAAATTGAGCAACAAGTTAGAGAGGTGCTACAACTCTCAAGTCATAATTGAGCATATGTTGAATACTCAAAGAAACTTTGGTGACAAGAGTGGAGTCAGCTTCAAGATTAGCAAAGTCAATCATCTAGAAAGCCGCAATGACATAAGTGGCATTGGCTTCAACAAGAGCAAGATCAAGGGTAAAAGATGGGGCAAGAGAAGATATGAAAGAGAGATAAAGAAGCAAGAACAAGAGAAGCTCTTTCATTTCATGTGCTTCAAGTGCCATGAAGTGGGACATCTTGCAAATAGTTGCCCAAATGAAGAAAAGCTCAAGTTGAAGAAAGAAGAAGAGAGGCTAAAGCATGTCAAGTGCTTCAAGTGTGGCACTTGGGGTCATCTTCCCTCGATGTGCCCAACCAAGGAATTGGTGAAGCAACAAGTGAAGCCTCAACCAAAGCCACAAGTTGAGCAAGAGAAGACACCCCAAGAGCAAATCAAGATCAACCAACATGATGGTGATGATTTGATGATCAAGAAGAAGAAAACAAGAAGGGGTGGAAAGGCAAGGCATCCAATGCAAATTCAAGATGCCAAGATAATGAGTAAGAATGACAATGAGAAGAAAGTCTATGCTCACATCAAGTGCTTCAAGTGTGGAAGTACGGGACACTTTGCCTCTAAGTGTCCTAACAAGCTTGAGAAGAAGGCTCAAGCAGTCCATGAGAGGCAAGGCAATGAGAAGCACCACATGAGCAAAGAAGAGAAGGCTCAAGCAAAGAGAGTGCTACTCATGCCGGGAAAGGGGACACATGGCACATTCATGTCCCCTAGGTAATATTTCTAAGCCTATTTCAATTGATAATAATAATGTGCTTAGAAAGGATGAAAATGGTACCTCTATGATTGCCATTGCAAAACATCCCACTACTCATACTAAGGCATCGCCTAAGTATGTTGCTCCTAACTTGAGAGGACCCAAAGTTGTTTGGGTACCATCAAAAAGTGGATGAATGTGTGTAGGTACCATTGGCATTGGAGGCTTGATTCAATTGTCTTCATAGTGATCATCATATGTTGAATCAAGATATGAAGCTTAGTGCACATCCAATCCCAATGCTATGACAAATTGAATGAAGTCCAAATGTGCTACAACATACAAGTGTAAATTTCAAGTTGTTGGTGATTCATTGGATATATTTGATGACTTGCAAATAATTGAGTTGAAGCTTGCCTAGTTGGATGACCATGAGCTAACCAAGGTATATCTCTTGTTGATCATTTTATTTGGATGCATATAAGTTGATTGAATTGGATAAATATGCAAAGTTGCTTGCTATAAGATGATTGAATGGATAATTGCTTAGTAATCAAGTTTGGATTGATTTGTGTTGGATAAATTCATAAGATGACATTTAGTAAGTGATTTGAATGGATATATGTCTTATGGAAGTATTCAAATAAGTTAGTATCAAGTTTGATTCATATTTGATGAAGAATAGCTCAATTGTTGAAATCTGTCCTATAGTGCAAAATCTGAGCTAGCTGTGAACATAGCCATGTTTGAGTATTGAAAACTTATTGGATTGGCATGAAAATTGGTGTACATGCTCTAGACTTATGGTATGAGATGCTGTACAAATTTCATGGAAATTGGATAAGAAATGCTTTGGTTTTGGAGTGGTTCTTGTCAGCTATAGTGCAGCAGTTTTGAGCATGTAGCAGTGGTGGAAGAATTAAAATTTGGCAGTACATATGAGATCAAATGAAGCTAAAATTTTTATGGATGCTAGATAACTTAGTGAAGCTCATCTCCACCAAATTTCGTGTTATTTGGATTTGTACTTTGGGATATATGCTTATTTCTTTGAAGGGTACAAAATCTGTCAGAAAAGTGACAAATGTTGGATGGATCTAGAGTCACTTTGATTGAAAGGTCCTCAAGTTGGAAACATGTTTACAAGTGTTTGAGGTACCTAAGTTTGGTTTTGAAATGATCTAGAAGCATGACAAGGTATGAGTACAAGGCCATTTGATTGAGGAGTGTACTTTGCACACTTTTGGTACTCAAATTAGAAGATCAAGATCAAACTCAAGATAAAGATGAAGTTTAAGTTCTAGTGACTATTGGAAATCATTTGGTAGAAAGAAAAGAACTTAAACAAAAAGAAAGAAAAGGACTTAAAGAAGGAATCAAGGTTACTCATCAAGTTAAGTCCATCACTTGGATCAATCAATCAAGTCATTTCAAGTGAGTATCAAGAATGGTTCTTGGAGAGAGGTCACTTCTCCCTAGTGTAGGGGCTTGCCGCCTATGAGTAGGTTAACCAAGTGTGGTACTTGGAAGGCTAACATGGAAGTGGTGATCCGAGGGACACTTGAGATGCTTAGTTGAAGAAATCAAAAGGATTGATCAAGAAAAGCAAGCAACACCCAAAAGAGAGATAGTTATTTCAAGTGGTATTTCAAATAGTTCTCTCATGAAAGCAAACATCAAAAGAGAAAGCAAGTCAACCACAACAAGAAAGTGCACTTGATCATAAGTGGTATTCATTTCAGATGGGTGAAGAATGGAATTCAAATTGGTATCTATTGCTCTTCACCAAGCTTTTAATTAGACTTCACATTGCTATTGGAGTAATGAATTGGAATCTATGTGACTATCCTCTACTCCAATATAGCAAAGGTATCATTGTAATGTGCATGATCATTTCATCCCTTACTAATATGCGGTTAGTGCATATAGTACATGCTTCATAGGATCATGCATAACAAATGAAATGTTTAAATTCATAGCCTACCACTATTGTTTGAATGATTACTTAATCTAGTGGTTAGTATATGAATTTGTTCATGAGCTAGTGAACCCAAGTACTTGACTCAATTTGGATTGCTAACAAGTGACAAGTACAACATTGGCAAGATAACCCTTGCAAGAGGTGTGAAGAAGCTTGTCATTGGTTCAAACTGGACTTGGAAGCTTAGGCAAAACAATTTAGTTCAAGTCAATCATAGAAGCTCATGATAGTGATAAGAGTACAAGCACAAGACAACAATGCAAATGGATATCTAGTTTATATGTTTCAACTCACAAGTGATATCCTATAAGTGGTACTCATGAAAATAACAAATGTTCAAGAAATGGTCTTTATTGATAAATCAAACAAGTGGTTCCATACTAGAAGATTCTTTCAAATGGTATTCACTTCCTACAAGTGGTATCTATACATAGTAGACGATGGTTCCACAAGTGATCCTCAACTTTAAGTGATCATCAAATGAAGAATGCATCCCTCAACTACAAGAGTTCAAGTGTATCAAATGGATGACCCATGCTATCACATAGGGGGAGGTGTCCCACAAATTGATATCAAGATCAAAAATCTTATGTGTGATATCTCAAGAAGCCCTACACAAGATACAAGTGGTATAAGTTACAAGTGGTGTCATTCCAACAATCAAGTGATGTCCATCAAAAATGCAAGATTCAAGCCTCAACCATCTACCCCAAATGCATACCTTTGCATCAATGAGAAGCACACCTTTTATAGAAATTGATGACAAAGGGGGAGAAGTTGTACAAAGATATGATAGATATGGGGGAGAAGATTGTATAAAGGGAAGAGATAGGACATGGACATGGACAAAGAGGGAGCAACTTTGAAGAAAAGAAAAGGATCAAAATACTTGAACAAGAGAAGCACACAAGTAGGAGGAGCAAGCTCATGAACTTTGATTGATTACATTTGATATGTGCATAATCATGTGCTTGCTTGCATTGCATAAGCTTTTAAATTCAATATGCATGCTTGTGTGGTGTATGCTAGTTGTAGAACTTGGATGATGATTTGATAACTAGCATGCATAGGATGATAGCTAGACACCTGGTATGCTTTTCAAGTAATGCTAGTACCTTGCTTTTAATATTGATCTCATAAGGTATCTAGTGTTTTTATCAAGTGATATCTAGCTAACCATGGTGCTAAGGATGAACTTAAAGGTGCAACTCCGATTGGTACACGCTTAAAAGGTTTATTCTATACACCTTAGCATCATTTTGTAGTATTTACTCTCCCACAATTTCAATCTATGCATATGTGCAAGCTTCAAATTAAATACTCTAGCACATATGTAGGGGGAGCTAATACTACCATTTTAGGTTTGTGGTACTTGTCCAAAATCATTTACACATGGTAAAATTGCTTGGGCAAGCAACATGAATCCAAAAGAGCTTAATTTATATATCTTTGTAGAGTTGTCATCAATTATCAAACAGGGGGAGATTGAAAGGTCTTTGTTTGGTTTTGGTAATTGAGTGACAACTTAGGTGGACTAATTGTGTTTATGTGAGATACACAGGTGATTAGTCCACAGGTACATGTGTATGAGCAACATATGCCATGGAGGTGAAAATGGCTTGGAAATGTTGCAAAGCTCACACATGTGACGATGAAGGAGCTTAAATGCACATGAGACATGACATTGAGTCATGTGATCAAGGTGGAGAAGATCAAGACAAGACTTGGCTTGATGGACCGGTTGCAAGCGTGAAGGGCAAGTCGAAGGCTTTGGAGTGATGGACCGTGTGGCGGTGAAGCTTGAGCAAGACTTGGCGCCGATGGACGATGGCAACGGTGAAGAGCAAGTAATGTCAAGATCGATGAACCAATATGATCACGTGATGATATGAAGTGGATCATATCATTGTTGATCATGTTGGTGCATGTGTTGCATCAACATTGAAGGAGATGGAATGGAATGCGCAAGGCAAAGGTATAACCTAGGGCATTTCATTTCACCGGTCATAGGTGTGTAGAGAAGTTTATGACCGGGTTTAGGATAGATGGCCGTACTATCAAGAGGGGCAAACTTGTTTGCATATCAGTCATCTAGTGCCACTCGAGTGATCTAACTTTGCATTGTCGCTAGGATCAAGTGGCATGGCAAGTTGAGTGGCTAACATCCTTTGGGAAATGATTGTGAAAATGCTAACACACATACACATGGTGGTATACACTTGGTGGTGTTGGCACATTTACAAAGGAGGTGGTGTTTGTAGGGTTGAGATGGGTTTGGGTCCCTCTCTCCCTCCTGCCGAGCTTGCGAAGCGGGATTCGGCGCTTTTCGGGAAAATGGAATGCCTATTTTCTATTGCGCCGGATGCAAATTCTTGTGGTTAGCTCATTGGAGCAAGGGTGAAGAAGTTAGAAGTGAAAACGAGCTGATCGCGAAGACGCTGGCATCAGTCAACTGACCGGACGCTGGGTCTGAAAGCACCGGATGCTGGCAGGGTGCGTCCGGTCAGGCTGACGTACGGTGACGCAGAAGCTAGAGTGTGACCGGACGCTGGGCTGCGTCCGATCAAGTGTGACCGGACGCGTCCGGTCGAGGTCGGTACCTTACTGGAAACGACCGGACACTTGGGGTTCAGTGTTCGGTCAGTTGAAGCTGCTGCGTCCGGTCAGGTCAAGTGACCGTTGGAATCAGGACACATGGCCGTCTGCGGGCGACCGGACGCTGAGGTCCAGCGTCCGGTCAACACGACCGGAGCGTCCGGTCGGCCCGATTTTTGCCCAGTGAAGGGGTAACGGCTAGTTTAGCCCTTGGGGCTATAAATAGAAGTGGCCTTCGGCCATGGCTAGTAGAGAGCACCTCAAGGGACTTAGTGTCCATGCTTGTGAGTGCTTGGGAGCCCTCCATCACACATATACTTGATAGTGATCATTCGATTGTGTGAGTGAGCGATTCTAGTGCGATTGCATCGTGAGGTTGCATCGAATGGCACTAGGTGATCGAGTTGCATGCCGATGGTGTTTGTTACTCTTGGAGGTTGCCACCTCCTAGATGGCTTGGTGGTGGTCTCCGTCGAAGCGCGCAAGAAGCTTGTGCGGCGCTCCGGAGAAGTGCTTGTGAGGGGCATTGTGCTCGCCCCGTGGGAGCCACGAAGAGCAACTCTAGTAAAGCGTGTCATTAAGCTACCCTCACTCAAGGGGTAGGTTCTTGCGGCGCCCGACGTGCGGGCTTAGCGGGTGATGCTAATTAGCCGCCGAACCACCAAGTGAGTGGTCGACACAACGGGGACTAGCGTGTTGGCAAACACGTGAACCTCGGGAGAAAAATCATCGTGTCAACCTTATTCTTCCCGTTGGTTTGCATCCCCGTTACACAAGCTTGCAATTACTTTTATACATATTAAGCTTGTGTAGTTGCTCTTGTAATTAGATAGCTTGTGTAGCTTGCTAATTACCTTCTTGCTTGTGTAGCATAGAAGTAGCTTCCTTGCGTGGCTAATTTGGTTTTAGTAACCTTGTTAGTCACATTGCTTAGTTTGTGTAGCTAAGTATTTGCGCTCTCTAATTAGGCATTGGTTGCCTTATTATTGAGCATTGCTAGTGAGCTTAGTTAGCTTTGTGCTTTTGCTTACTAGCATGTGTAGGAGCTCCCTTGTTGCTTAAAGTACTAGTGGCATAGGTTTGTGTAACCTTACTCCTAGAATTGTTTAGGAGAGCTCTAGCTAGCCCTTCACCTTAGTTGCATAATTAGTATCTTTGCAAGGTGCTAGAGAACATAGATAGAGGGGTGTAGTCTTGGCTAGACCGATAGTTATAATTCCGTACTTGTTTCGGTTAGCCAACGCGATTAATTTTAGAAAAGACTATTCACCCCCCCTCTAGTCCGCCATCTCGACCCTTCACATGTTTGAGCTCAAACCCATTGCTTAACCAGTGGCAAACACCTAGGGTGTTATAGCCCTCCCCCTTAAAAGAATCGTGTCCTGAGATTCAGGACGAAAGACTTTTATGGAAGAGAGACATGCTACCAGTTTCCAATATCAGCGATAGCTTTAGGCTACATAGCTTCAAGCATAAGAGAGGCTAATTTGGTCAAGACACTTTCTGATAATTGTCCTTTGCAGTAAGTTTTGTCTGAAGAATTTTCTTCATTGGCCTTCATGAAGTATTGTTACTTTGGGGAGGAATCCAAGATAGCAATGTCCTACGTACTTCGTCCTCAATGTACGAAGAGCGATACAAATGTAGACTAAATACTTGTAGCATCTACTTCCCTAGTGGATATAGCATAGACCATATGGACTTTGCACTAGATCATAATCTTCTAAAGGATACTTGTTGCAATGGCTCCATGTGTGTAGTTCTCTTTCTCTGATAACAATGTTGTATGGTCTGAGTCTACTGAGTGAGTGGTAAACGTAGTAGCTGACTTTATCGGCTCAACGTTCTCGATGATCATTCCTTAGGGAGCCTTGGGATCCAAGTTGCAACAGTGATCTAGGTGGAATCTGATGCAACCTCTTGGGTAAAAACACATATAAGGTACCAAAGGCATGTCAGTATTGGAGAACCATTGACGTAGAAGGATGTTAGCGAGGCTTGGAGGACAACACAAGTTGCAAGTAATCACAAAACTAGGGACTAGTTCACTACCAAGCAGGTTGAGCACAATTTGCCTTCGTGGTGTAGTTGCACAGCAAGTTGGGTTGACTTGCATCATAGCAGAACTAGCTTTCTTGAACTATATTTGACATCGAGGCTTCCAATCTAAGTCCAATCAATATCTCAAAAACCATAATCCGAAAATCTGTGGTTTGACACCTTTCCAATTGCTTTCGAATTGCAAGGGCACAATTTTGACTTCTAGAACACCTTGACTGCTCACGCATTGCTGATCTAAGAGGGCAAAGGCAAGGCACATAGGGGTGCAATTAGTCTTCTCAAGGGTATAGAGGGTTGTCTAACAGCAATACACCTACAAGTTGTAATTCCTATATATCCTTCGACACTTCATCCAATAGAGTCTGGACACATGTGTTAGTGGCACCTTGGGGCATAAAGATGCTGACTAAAACTAGAGACGTGCTTTCGCTAGCTCCTACCTAGCCGATACAATGTCTTGTACTATATACGTGATTGTTCATGATGGAATTGACTTGATAGCACATTTGGAGAAGAAGTAGCATTTGCATTGCGGGGCCAGGTTTGCTGTTTCCTTGATCAACATTGTTCTGTGAGATCTGGCCTTCATAGTTACCAAATAGTCGTTACCTAACTAAAGACTAACTTTCCTACTGGTAACAAATCAGTTGTCCCTCAACACTAAAAAGGTTCCAAATCTTCACTCTTGATAATAAAAATTGTGGTCGAAGCCTACAGATGGTCACCATTGAAGTCAGCAGAAAGGGGTCACACCAAAGAAGGTCGGTTGATCATCTTGCACATAAAGGTCAAGACTTGGACAGGAAGCTCATGAGCACTAGGTGACCTACTATAGCACATAATAACCTAGTCCATTTACCTTCCGACTGATAACTTGTTCAACCTTAAGTGTGGTGCACCTTTCTGATCCAATGAAAATGATATAAGTTGCTCACTAGATGATCGACGTCATTATAGGGACAGTCACATCGAGTAGAGTCACTTGTCTACCCTCTTGCAGTCTATTTATGTTCCTGCTAGTGACCTGTTCTTCAAAGGTTAATCATTGGACGACTTAAAAAGGGAGTCCTATTGCATCTAGTTCGACATATAGATCTCTTGACATGATAAGGAGAGATAACCAAGGAAGAGCTCAAGTGAGAATAACATATCGGTGTAGTTCTGTAATGGATCATGACTAGAAACCTCGATACCAGCACGTGCCGAGCAGCGCAGCCTTGTGTGTGCACCCACAGGAGGCTCTCGGTTTTGTCGTGGCACCGTAGATCGCTAATTGTGGCACCATTACTGAACATACAACCCACAAGAAATCTCACATGGCATAAATTGGGTTGCATAGGAGCAAGCACTATGCAAAGGAGGGATAGCAAACAAAGGTAGTCACAAGGTTAGGAGTCAATAAGCAGGGGATTCGAAGATTAAAACACAGCGCAAGAGAGCATAGCATAATTGTCGAAGGCAACTAAGCAGGAGACTCTTGCTGAATTTTCATATACGCCTTGTGTCCACCAAGTGATTACCAGATAATGATTAACCTGAGATTTGGTTTTGTCGAGCAGCAACATGAGATCAAGACTGATAAACATCCAGAGACTTGAAAGAGTTGGAGATAAAATAAACAAGATTCGAGGGATAGAGCCAAGGCACTGACTAAGGATTTAGTTGATAAAGCAACGACATGATCTGCGAGGAAAAGGTTCCAAAGCAGGGTAGATAGCGATTAGCGTTGCACCAGATCATTAGTAGAAGAAGGAGCAATGAGATCTAACAAGGATTTTTGAGCAAGGTCCTCCCACACAGGAGAGGGACAACCACAAAACATGCGAGCAAAGAAGGGGGCTAAGCTTGGG
This sequence comes from Miscanthus floridulus, assembly GCF_019320115.1. Lineage (NCBI taxonomy): Eukaryota > Viridiplantae > Streptophyta > Magnoliopsida > Poales > Poaceae > Miscanthus > Miscanthus floridulus. Next base: position 41,354,145 of record NC_089585.1, read on the forward strand.
TCAAAAGTCAAGCAAAGGCATGGATAAAAGTCTTCGTAGCGCAACGTCCAAGGCTAGCAACCACATGTACAGGCTTAGGCTCCTAAGAGAGAACTTAATTGGAGACGACAACCATGAGATTATCAAAACTTGGACGCTGCTCCAGGATAGCGCTCTTCAACACCCGTATGCTTACCGAGGACAAAAGAGTGATAGCTATGGCACTACCTAGATAATGAGCATCCACATCTACATCATGGTCTTAAGCAAGCATTTTGAAACACTCAATCTAATTAGCTTAAGCGACTATCACTAAGCACAAAGCTCGCACAAACAAGCAGTCACCTACAACAACACTACTACACAACTTATGCAAAATATGGTGGTAAGGCACTGTTATCTTTTATTTCCTTTTTACAAAGTAGATGGATATCTCTACAAAACAAGTTTCACTTACATTTAGCAATTTAGTTTTCAAAGAGGTGAACTTTTTTGCTAACTACTAACTTGTCATCTATTTCCTTTGGAAGCAAACATTCAAGGTAAAGCTAATCGCACACTATCTTCAAGCATAGCTATTCAAGCAGCATGGAACAAGGCACTT